>NC_085013.1:20389495-20396995 GCF_963854185.1 Sardina pilchardus | reverse complement strand
AGAGTGAGAGAGGTGAAGAGGTGGAATAAGAGAATAAAGAGAAGGGAGAAGCAGCAGGCGACATGTGTGGAAAAGAAGGAATACACTCTAGGAGAGCAAATAAAAAGAGAGAGGGGGAGAGAGAGAGAGAGAGAGAGAGAGAGAGAGAGAGAGAGAGAGAGAGAGAGAGAGAGAGAGAGAAAGGGAGAGAGAAACAGAGAGAGAGAGAGAGGGGGAGTGAAGGAAGGATATAACAGCCATTTTCCCGTGCTGGGCGAGTGGAACAATGCACCTGCCTGGTCCCAGCTGAGTGAGTGCGCCCGTGTGCTGCAGCGCCGGCCCCTCAAGACTCATTAGGTCTCATGTTCTCCCATCCAGCGCATGATTGCAGAGACGACGAGCCAGACGGAACTAACTAATAGAGCGGAAGTGGACGCACACGCAGCGCCAGCGGAGGAGACGGACCGCACCGAAATCAGCAAAACACCGTCCACACTCGTCCGTCCTTCCAGCTCGCAAGAGCAAGAGGAGAATGAGGAGGAGGAGGAGGAGGAGGAGGAGGAGGAGGAGGAGGGAGGGGGAGGCGAGAAGGGGAGAGAGGAGAGGCTCTTTACTACAATAACGGGCCTCATTAGGCTCAAGGGTGGGGAAGTCTGTGGAGAGGGAGGTGGGGGGATGATGGAGGTGGGGGAACAGAAAGGAGGATGGGGGGGGGGTGGCAGGGTGGGTGGGGGTATGTAAGAACAGGTTAATTGAACCTCGGGGAAAAGGGGTTGGATACGGAGACGCCAGTCTCACCTCTCACACATCCTCCTTTAGGGAGGGGCGCAGACGTGCCGACAGCTAGCCACCAGAGTGACATCACACCCGCGGCCGGATTCCCACAAAGGACGGGCAGACCGGCCCCGTCATCACCGGCGTTGGACGGTGATTTGTGAAAACACTAAATCACGCAAGTGTCGTTACCTCGATCGCGCGCACCCACGAAAGCCTGAGACCAAATATTGATCGGGTGCATGGTGACAAAGGCTAGGGCTTGTTCGCACATTTTCAACAACTTTAAGGGCGACAGGTTTCGTAACTTCTGTTGGCCCCGCTGTTGCATTACTTGGGGTCACGACACCCAACCACTCAGTTGAGTGCTAAGGTCAAAAGAGTTCGAGCTACTCTTCCCGATGACTCCACTTAGTGATATATATATCGCCAAGTCATCCTCTTCGATCCACGTGCAACATTATGATACCATCTCCTTTCATATCCACTGCCTATCATTTCACACCTCTTTCCAAATGGTCCAAGTACAGGTTCGCGATGTCTAAAATGTTTAAGGGACAATTCACATAGAAATTTGGCTCCGTCAAACCAGTAGATGTGATCCCATTGTAATGTATTGTATGACAATTCTGCTGTAGCAAAGTGAATTTCTTGTAGCTTGTAGCAAAGTAAAAAGCCAAGCTGGAATTCTTCCGGCTTAAAGGTAGAATTGGGATCACACCACGGTCATATATGGGTAAAGGGGAGGATGTTTATGGGCAAGAGAGGTGAACCAACGTTTACCTCTATAACAGAACAAAAAGAACACTTCAGTGCAAATAATGTTTGGTATTTTATAGGCTACAGGAAGGCCAAGCTATATTATCATACTGGATATGCTATTGGCATGCAAATGCAGCAACATCTGAACAATCTCTTGTGTGCTACTGCTGAAGGATCCATCGAGAACACAGATCTTTTGAAAGAAGAGAATTCTATGACAAGCATCTGTTGCTATGGCAGGAGAGTAAACACACTACGGCTGGGATGTCTGCATTGTTATGGCGGCAGACAAGGCGCAACACACAAAAGCTATGTGCTTGCAGTACAGACAGAGGTCAACCACGTTCAAGTGGCTCTTGCATCAATTTATCAAATATTCTGAGCTTATGTCCACATGAAGACCAAGGCTTGCAAGCCTTGGAAGCTTGTAAGCTTGCAAGAGAATCTAATCAAGCCACACAGAGTATGCCAACATTTCTTCGTAAAGAATACTTTTTGTATACTAGCATGTCCTACCATTATGATTCAAAAGGAACCAAATAATCGATAGTTACCTTCATTGACCTAACTCTTTATGTGTGCAGTGTATCAGAACTGTGAACTTCTGAAATGCCCTTTGCACTACTTATTCTATTTAAATGTTGTGATATCTATCTTATTTATTATTATGTACATGTTGGCACGGAAATAGGAGTTGCTTTTAATCTCTTTGTACATGTGTATAGTGACAATAAAAGCCACTCATTCATTCATTCATTGCTGATGGGCTCCCAAAACTACTGGTCAACTTTCACCAAATAACAGCTCCATAGCTCTCTTCCTACAGTTATGCCCCCTTGAATGTTCAGAGCTAATCAAATAATTAATTAAACTCTGATTTAGCCTGCCCGCTATGTTAATGACACCCGTGGAATGTGTTCAGAAATGTCCACCACACGCCAAATATGCTTCTCTGTCGTGCACTCTCCGTTTCACGCTACTCACAGAGGGGCAAGCGAGCGAAAAGCCGGAGCAAAAATGTCAGTCGCCTCAGTTTGGCCCGGTGGTCTTTAAAGCACGCTAGGAATGGAGTGACTTAGCAACGGCAACGCTAACAGTACGATTCACAGCTTGGCTTTTGCTTAGGGCCATGTCTACGTAGTTGTTATATTTAGGATGGGATGAATCGTGTGGGGGGGAAAAGGGAAGCTATTTTAACAGTAGTATTTATTTTTTTATTTTTTTAATACTGCATATTTATTGGTAATAAACTGATGTATATTCCATAACTGACATATTCCATAATATAAGAATGTCTTTCCAAATGGTTTTCCACCAACTTAATATCTATGAGGACAAAAGGAGAGCAGTGTACAAATACAATGCTCTTGCAGTTACATGGGCTTTTGGCACTGTTGTCCCTCACCAGCACTTCTGTTAAATCGAGAAACAAAGATTTGGCTGAGGTGGGAAGACCAAGCCTACTTGATGAGCAGAAAAGATGATGTGTCCTAAGATGTGTGTGTGTGTGTGTGTGTGTGTGTGTGTGTGTGTGTGTGTGTGTGTGTGTGTGGGAGGGGGTGGTGGTGTTAAACTTCAGTGTGTGCACAGACCTTTATTCTCCCTTTTTCTCTTCTCCTTCTAAAATGTAATCCTGGCCTCCAGCTAGACTGTGCAGTCAAGCGCACTATTACACAGCAACAATTAGAAAGGGGATGAGGCCCGGCACCTGGTCCTCCTGCATACTGGGAGCCTTCAGTGGCAGCTGACTGTAAACCCCCCCTCCCCCCCACCACCAAAACACACACACACACACACACACACACACACACACACACACCCCCCTCGCCCCAAACCCCCCACCCCCGCCAGGTGGTCCTCCTTCAATAACATTAGCTAGTCACTTCAGGGTTAATCAGAAGTCCGTCTTGGCCCCCAGTGCGCCTGCATGGAGCCTATTCAGGCGCCCACAGACAGTGTGCCTTTTATGGGCGGACGAGACAATACGGCCTCCGGCTCGGTCCGGCAGAGGCAGACCTCGGGAGGAAGAGCAGAAGAAGAAGAAGAAGAAGAGCAGAGGGGAAGAAAGAGATGGATAGAAAGAGGGGTGGGAAAAAAAAGAAGAAGGGAGATAATTCAACTATGTTCGCTGGCTGGGGCCCTCCCTCGGAAGGGCCTGGTTAGTGTTTCTGAGCGGACGAGCCTCGCGTGGAGCCAGGCCGGCCGGCAGTGTGTGTATGTGTGTGTGTGTGTGTGTGTGTGTGTGTGTGTGTGTGTGTGTGTGTGGCTGCGGGGCCCCGGGGTAATAATGGGGGCTTTTCTGGGGACACAAACCAGACGGAGGACAGAGAGTGCGCGCGAGTTGAGTGAAGTGGCGCAGCATCTCCACGGACATTGTGAAAGTCGGGGGAAAGTGGAAGACTGGCAGCATTTTAGGAGGAGGAGGGGGGGCTGGGGACAAAAACAAGTGGGTGTAGCTCCATCCAGCAGCAGCAGGAAAAAAAACCCCATAAAGCCTCTCCTCCAGTTTCTATCCCTGACTCTGAAATCCAAGCATGAATAACCTTCATCTAAATGACAATAGCTATAGATTTGCTAACCCCCCCCCCCATCAAAAAAAAGAAAAAAGAAAAAATGCTGTGCGGGGCCCAAGCACCAATTAGCAGCTATGCATACATACAGCAGCCAATGAAGATGTGTGTACATCATGCTAATGAAAAGCTAGGCTAGTTTTTGCTTCATGGACAAACACGTCCTCCGTCTGCTGTCCAGGACAGATAAGAAAGAAGGACAAGAGCAGCGCTACGGAAAGATAAAATCACGCCTCAGAGAAAGGACCGCTGAGGAGGAGAATGGGACTACCGCTGGAAGAGCGAGCCAGAGGTCTGACCATGATCGATAACAGTGTGGCTCAATATCAACTGGCATTCAGTGATGAAAGTCATGGAACTTCAAAAGGGATCAGAAGGGGGGGAGAGAAACGACAAGAGATCGGATGCCAAGTGATCGGAATATCGGATTTTTAGACATGAATTAGGTTCAAAGATATTGAAAAAAAAAAAAGAAAAAAAGAAAAAAAAATAAGCAAAACCACAAAAGTAAAACCAAAATATAAAACGTCTCTAAAAATTCCGTACAACTGGCTAAATTTTACTCTCAGTGTTTTTGCGCGAATTGGATTTAAAGTTTGTTTTATCACGCGGTTCTCTTCCCGGTTCCGAAGAGGTCTGCCGGGACTCTCCGACAGGCTGCCTTGGACGGTCCCATCACACGCTCTGCTGCTTCTCCACGGTGACCAAAGTGAGGTCTGGCACTCCAGAACACCACGCCATCCCATTACCACATCAAAGAGCGGCAACCTCTGAGAAGGAGTGCTGGGCGCAAGCAAAACAACAACGCGCTGGACAAATAAAAGAATCACGATGCACACTTTTATGTTGCCATTGTTCATTTTTTTCCTTTCTTTCTCTCTTGTTTTTTTTGATCCCGCTTGTGTTTTTTTTTTTTTTTTGTTTGTCCTATCGACACTGAAAATTCCGTTTTGCGCTTAAGATGCAAATGCCCTCGCCACAAGGGCATCCTCCAGCGCGCTGGACACAATCAGGCGTGGGCCGTCGAGGAGTCGGTGTTGCCTTTGAACTGTTAAAGTGGCATTTTAATGCGCAACTTATAAATAATCAACCGATTCCTCTTCAGTCCAGCTAATTGAATGACGGAAGGTGGGAGGAGGAACGGAGGAAGAGAACAAGACGCGTGTCTGGTCTGAATGGTCACAGTGACCCTCTCCATCACTGACCTGCGATGCCAAATAAGGAACAGGGAGGAAGATCATCATGCTTTTGGAAAGAGGTACCTTGAAAGAGGTATACCGTAATTTCACAACTATTAGCCGCAGCTTGTACATTCAGCTCTTCAGCTGTAAGGTTGATACACGGGGGTCAGTTAATGTGGTATTAATATGGTTTAGTTTCTTTTAACTTGCATAAAACACCATATACACTACGTGGTTAATACACAGGAAATTACTGTAGGATAGGTATAAATATAGGTCTAGCTGTATAGATTACAGTATATGACATTTTTCATGAGCGAAGGTCCATTGTGCACATCAGGCTGCTTTAGCAAGTGACTAAGCCTAGAGAGATAGTCCAGTAACACTGCTTGAAAATATAATGGCAGATTGCTGGAGGTATTATATTCTGAAATACAAATCCAGATATATCACAAATGCACAATTCACCCACACGTGGAACACCCAGTGGGAAGCACACTACCATACAAGCACACACTGTATGCACCGAATACACACACATGAAAAAACCTTGAAGAAAATAAACATCCTGACTGTTGGCATTCAATAGGTAGCCTACCGACTGCAGCAGCAGTACCACTAGAGCCACTGAAATTCAGGTTGTTTTTTTTCTGGATATATCGGCCTCTCTCTCTCCTACACACACACACACACACACGCACACACGTTCAAGAGAGAAAACATACAAACACATTCCCATAGTCAGAGTGCCAGGGCTTGCCAGGATCCCTCATTAACACTCCCCCTTAAGCTGCCATGAACAAAAGACGGCAAAGCGAAGTAAGAGGTGGAGAGGGGTGTGTGTGTGTGTGTGTGTGTGTGTGTGTGTGTGGGGAGGGGGGGTGCACAAAAGTACCCACAGAACTAATCAATGAGAACACAGCCATTGTGGGAGCCAAACAAGAACAACATCCATTTGGATAACCTGAGAGGGGGAACAGCTTTTACCACAGAGCAGGCAGCCTGTTGGAGGAAGAGGTGGTGGTGGAGGAGGAGAGGAGGGGGGGAGTTCATTAATTAAACAGGGCTGGGGGGGGAGCAGATGGAAGGGGCTAGCCGGATGCTAATAAGCTACAGCCGACAGGCTGCGTTTCGCTGCGCGGGCTCTCGCTTGTTCTCTCTCTCTCTCGCACTCAACCCACACGCACATCAATCACAATTAACGCCGGGTCGGCCCCCACGCCTCGCTCGCGCTCCCTCCCTTTCTCCCTCGCTACGAGCGGTCAGTCAGTCAGGCGGGCACACAATGGAGGGCCTCACGCTAGCTCACTCACTCACTCAGCAGGGGGAGGACCCCAACTTCCATGGACACTCCCAACTTCACTCCTGTTTATTTTCCTTCCATTTTTTTCCCCCCACTCCTGACGGCTACCCCATTTAGCCTTCAACGTCTATCTGACTAGGGTAGGAACGCACATCACAATTCTTGTCTATGCCACTCACACAACTACAGCCATTACTGGTCTGTGACTGGTGTGGATGCCAGAGAAACATGAATGAAACCTGTCATAATTGTACATTTATTTATATTTTTTGTCTTTATCTTAACTTTTTTTTTACGCTAGAGACACTGGGCTTCGGCAGCATCTGTCCGCATGCAGAATCGTCATAATTGTGATTATTTGTATTTGCATTTGTTTGCTTTTTTGTCTTTATCTTTACGTTTTCTTTACGCTAAAGGCACAAGGGTCTCGGCAGCATCTGTGAGCACACAGAAAACCTGTCATAGTTGTATTTAATTGTATGTTTGTATTTCTTGCTTCTTTGTCTGTGTCTTTACGTTTCCTTTACGTTAAAGACACGAGGGTCTCAGCAGCATCTGTCAGCACACAGAAACCTGTCATAGTTGTGTTTAATTGTATGTTTGTATTTCTTGCTTCTTTGTCTGTGTCTTTACGTTTCCTTTACGCTAAAGACACGAGGGTCTCAGCAGCATCTGTGAGCACACAGAAACCTGTCATAGTTGTGTTTAATTGTATGTTTGTATTTCTTGCTTCTTTGTCTGTGTCTTTACGTTTTCTTTACGCTAAAGACACGAGGGTCTCGGCAGCATCTGTCAGCACACAGAAACCTGTCATAGTTGTATTTAATTGTATGTTTGTATTTCTTGCTTCTTTGTCTGTGTCTTTACGTTTCCTTTACGCTAAAGACACGAGGGTCTCGGCAGCATCTGTCAGCGCGCTCAGCAGGCTCAA
>NC_085013.1:20381995-20384495 GCF_963854185.1 Sardina pilchardus | reverse complement strand
AACAAACAAACAACATTATTCACGCCGATACCCCTCATGTGTACAAACATCATCAAAACCGCGGCTGCAGTTCGGGAGACGAGAGAGGAGGAGGCGGGCCGGCGGAGAGAGACGCGGCGCGGAGAGAGACGCGGCGCAGAGAGAGAAAAGGCGCGACGTCCAGGACAATAGCACGAGTGCCCGGAGGCCCTGGCCTGCAGAGAACTGTAAACGTATTCACATTGATTATGGCGGCGTGTGAGCTCATCCCCACTTCCTGCCCGCCTGTTTGCCTTCCTGGAAAATCGTGAGCGGGGCAGCGAGCGAGCGTGAGCGGGGCAGCGAGCGAGCGTGTGTGTGTGAGCGAGCGCGCGGCAGACGTCTGTCCAGATGGATAAACCTGGAGCCCCACGCGTCCCGCGCTTCAAACTCACAGCGGACGCCTTGTTTTTTTGGGCCGGCCACTGGAGCTCAATCAATACCAGAGGACACATTTTGTGCCATTTCAAAGGGCCAGGTAATATAGTGTCCACAGGGGCAGGGCCACTTCCCCTGTCCTCTTTCTCTCTCTCTCTCTTTTTCTCTCTCCTCCTCCACTCACTCTCAACACAAGCCCCCACTAAGGGCTGGGGAATAACACAACATTCTGCGGCAGGGCTGAGATGACTTTGTTGAGTGGAAAAAGGATAAGGGGACTTATGAGGACACAGACAAACACACAAATACAATCACACACACACACACACACAGCTTTTGGAGAGGAGGACACAGCTCAACAGAAGAAGCTGCTCATATACTGGTACACATTCTCTACGCCCCCCCCCCCCCCCCCCCCCACACACCCCCACTCCAGGCACTGGTGGTCAAGTCTCAATATGAAATCCAATTAGCCTCTACTGATCTCTGCAACTGGGCCGCGCGGCTCCGGGCCTGCTGGAGGCCCCCTTCCTCACCGGCCTGCGTGGCGGGGCCCGGCGGAGGCTGCTGGTCTGGGGTCCGGCCTGGCGCTGCGAGGCCCTTTTGTGCGGACGCGACAGGGGCCGCCAGGATTCCCTTTGAAGCAATATTACACTAATTACCTTGGAAGGCCGCCGCACAAACCAGGCAGCTGACCGGGGACTGGCAAGGCCATTGTGAGGACAGTGATAGATCGAGAGAAAGAAAGAGACAGAGGATAAGGGAGGGAGGGAGAGAGAGAGAGAGAGAGAGAGAGAGAGAGAGAGAGAGAGGAGGAAAAGATGAGGAGGTGGAGGTGGAGGAGGAGGAGGAGAAAAAGGATCATCTGCCCTCAAAAAACCAAATAGTCTTAAAGATACACTGTCATTGTGCTATTCAGAGAGAAAAAAAACATAATCACCTTAGCACACAGATGGAAAAGGGTAGGAGGAGAGAGAGAGGGAGAGAGAGCGAGAGAGAGACAGATAGATGATGAAGAAAGAAAGAAAGAGATGACAGGGAAAAGAGACGGAGGGCTGATACAGAGGGTACTGTAAAGCAGCTGTTCCTCTGACAAATACGCAGGAACAAACGCTAGCAGCCTTTGGGTCCAAAACACATCAATTATTCATACGGCCCAAGCTTTCTTTGTTATAACTGTGAAAATGGAGCTTCCCCCATAGACACATTAAGATGTGAGTAGGCTTCAACCCCCCCTTCACCAAAGACACATTCACTCACACACAGACACACACCCATTACGCATACACACACACACACACACACACACATAAGAGCAAGCACACCACAGACACAACACACACACACATAAATAAAAACACCCACACACCCACACATTCCACACACACACACACACACACACACACACACACACACACACACACACACACACACACACACACACACACACACACACACACACACACACACACACACACACACACACACACACACACACACACACACACACACACACACACACACACACACACACACACACACACACACACACACACACACACACACAAGACAGCCAGTAAATGAAACTTGTATGGCCTATAGGTAGCAGTGACAAGAAGAATTCCCTGGGGAAGAGCCTGTTGATAACTCACATGTGGAACCTGTCACCAGGAGCCTGTGGGAAGGCAAAGGCTCACACTGGCCTCAGAACATCAGCTATGGCAGGGCCACTGCTGGCCAACCGCATACACAAGGGACAGGCAGGGCGAGAAGGAGTTTAGAGAGAGAGGGAGAGAGGGAGGGAGGGAGGGAGGGAAGAGAGAGAGAGAGAGAGAGAGAAAGAGAGCCTCTGGTAGACATCTGTGACTTAAATGATATACAGATGCCCCCAGGGAAGAAACCAACGACACACACGGTCTCTCTTTCACAACACACCACACACACACACACACACGCACGCACGCACGCACGCACGCACGCACGCACGCACGCACGCACGCACGCACGCACGCACGCACACACAGCCTCTCTTTCACAACACACACACACACACACCACATGCACAGTCTGGTCTGAGTGGCATGAGAATGAATTAACCAGCATC
>NC_085013.1:20359300-20374300 GCF_963854185.1 Sardina pilchardus | reverse complement strand
GGTATGCTCCGACCATACAATGTGGACCTCGTCGTTTCCCAGGTGACGAAGCTGCCAGAAATGAAATGGTAAACAAATCAAACTTGATGCCAGAACAACGGGAAGAACAACAAAAGATCTCACTCTTACTGACTTATTCTTTTGACTGACACTTTTATCAAAAGCAACTTACACACATGAATTATTACAATGGCCAGAGTCTCCCCAGAGCAACACGGCTTTAATTAAGTGACCTTGCTTAAAGGAACAACTTTGCAGGCTAGTGTATTGCTAACCCTAGCTCCTTAGCCACTGTTCTACCTCTGCTCCTAAGATGTATTTCATGGCTAAATCTTTCTTCTAGATGCACACCGCTGGATAATCTTCAAGGTGGGTTGTGGAGCATGTGGCATTGCTGCGAGTCGGCCCAAATCACACACACACACACACACACACACACACACACACACGTTATACATGAATGCATAATGAATCTGATTCTCGGAGGCCATTTATAGCATTTTCCATTCTCAGCGAAAAAATGAGTTTCAGAGGATTACAAAAGCGACAAATGAAAACTCCGGTTGGGTATCCAGAAGTCAATCATCTCGGCCCAATTGACTTTCCCAGCCAGGCACCAAATTGCTGCATGTTCAGCTTTTTATTTTAGATAGAGAAAAATAATGACAAAAAAGAAACACATGCATATATAGGAAATGAGTGCTTAATGATTTTTTTCCCCTGTGTGGGTGTGTGTTTATTTTTTGCTGTTGTTATATGCTTATTTTTCTAGATCAACACCACTGGAAGATGGCCGACAAAACACCTCCAAGCGAAAGATGTCAAAGAACCCGAAGGACTACGGAGACTCGGGGAGCTCGTACTCGACAAGGGGACAAAACATCTGCCAACACACGGAGGCTTAATGAGCCATTAACTGAAGCATGCCCTTTCGAACCCCCCCTCACCCCCTCCTCCTCTCTCTCTACCGACCCCCCACACCCCCCAAAAAATGCAATTAGTGCATTCTCTCACAAGCCCTTAATTATGCTAATAGACTAGTCTTAGCAAACCCGTAACAAGCCTGTGGAACCTGTTGGAGGCGATCCTCTGCACACGCTGCTGGTCTCATTGGTTACTGGAGGGGGACGGAGGGGTCGTGGCAGGACTAACAAGCTTACGCACGCCACCCCCCCGCTAACAGCAATTAGCAGTGTTTAAATGGGAACCATTGCATTGTGGCCCCAACACACAAATAGCAACGCTCTGTATCTGTGTATGTGTGTGTGTGTGTGTGTGTGTGTATCTGTGTGTGGATTGGGCTTTGTTTTTAGAGCAGTCTCTTGTAATGCCTAATGTTATTGGGGAATTCACTGGCGCACACACGCACACATACACACAGATTTATGTATGGTGCATGGCATTGGCCAGTTTGTGTGTGTGTGTGTGTGTGTGTGTGTGTGTGTGTGTGTGTGTGTGTGTGTGGCATTGGCCATAAGCAGTAGAATGAATGGCCTTAGTCACATTAGCCTCATGTTAACCCTTTCACCAGGTCATCTCCCCCTGAAACACACACACACACACACACACACACACACACACACACACACACACACACACACACACACACACACACACACACACACACACACACACACAGGGTACTACACCCAAGACCACATCCCTAGGAGCGCTCCGTTGTAAAACCAGCTCTTTTCTTTATGGCTGGCTGACACGGGTAGGTTAAGGGTGGTGACACTGGAGCCTAGAGGGATGTATATGCTGCACATGCATGCATGTGTGTGTGTGTGTGTGTGTGTGTGTGTGTGTGTGTGTGTGTCCCTGACTGACACACTGGACACCCCCCCCCCCCCCTGTTGGCTGTAAATGCATTAGCGTGGCGTCCAGCTGCTCCTCTCTGGCCCTCCAGCTCTCAGGGCCATTCAGGAATCCAGCGCTCTTTCTCTCTCTCTCTCCCTCCCTCTCTTTCTCCCTCTCTCTCTCCCCCTCTGTCCCCCCTGTCTTTCTGTGTCTCTCGCATTCGCTCTCTCTCCCTTTCACTTCGTCTTTCTCCCTCTCTTTCTCTCTCTCTCCCTCACTCCCTCTCTCTCTCCCTCTCTCTCCCTCTGTCCCCCCTGTCTTTCTGTGTCTCTCTCTCTATTTTTCTCCCCTCCCTCCCATTCTCCCTCGCTCTCTCTCCCCCTCTCTCTCACTCTCTCTCTCTGTCTCTCGCTTTCACTCTCTCTCCCTTTCACTCGCTCTGTCTCTCTTTCTCTCCCTCCCTCTCTCTCTGTCTCTCTCTTTGTCTCTCTCTCTCTCTCCCCCTCCCTCCTCTTTTCATCCCCCCATCCCCTCGGTCCTTCCCTTTCTCTTCCATTTCAGATGTATTGCATGGCCCAATGCTGGAGGTGGCCACCAGTGCACCTCTCACTGGATCTTCTCCAAGGTGGGCTGCAGAGCATGTGGCATTGCTACGAGTCAGACCAAAACACACATGTTACATTTGAATGCATAATGAATCTGATTCTCTCTCTCTCTCTCTCTCTCTCTCTCTCTCTCTCTCTCTCTCTCTCTCTTCCTCCCCCTCTCCCTCCCTCTCTCACTCTCTCCTTCCCTCTCTCCCTCCTCCCTTTCATCCCCCATACTCCTACTCTTTCTCCTCAATTTTAGATTCTCGTTTTCGCTGAGGGCCCTTTCTGTTTTCAGACATTCTGAGTGCGTGTGTCTGTGTGTGTGTGTGTGTGTGTGTGTGTGTGTGTGTGTGTGTGTGTGTGTGTACATACACCAACATGTGCAATTTCACATCCATACACAAACACACATTATTATTAGGCACAAATACACACACACACACACACGCACTCTCTCACACACACACACACACACACACACACACGCTCACACACGCTCACACACGCTCACACACACACACACACACACACACACACACACACACACACACACACACGGCTGCTCTTTGCCCATCTCCACGTGCCCTCGGGCAGGAGGTAGAGGAGACTGAAAGTTGCATTTGTAAATTGAAGGAGAAACTTCCTGCCTGGGTCTGGCTGATAAAGCCCTGCACCTCCTCCTCCTCCCCATTCCCCTACAAACACCCAGCGCAGCCCAGCACAGACCCCCCCCCCCCCCCCCCACTCCCACCATTACCCAGCGCAGCCCAGCACAGCCCCCCCCCCCCCCCCCCCCCACAATGACTGGAGGCAAAATGACTGGGGAGGGGGGGTTGTTAGGGGCGGCATAGCAATTCCAGGGGCCTGTGAGCCTCGGAGGCCAAATGAGAGCATCTGAGCTGACGGCACACTCTCTCCCCAGGCCTCGGCTGCGCCCCCTCAGCACCTCAGATGAGCTCGCCTAAGTAATATCCATGGCTACCACACAGAGAGAGAGAGAGAGGTGGAGAGAGAGAGAGAGAGGGGTAGAGAGAGAGAGAGAGAGAGAGAGAGAGAGAGAGAGAGAGAGAGGGGGGGGGGGGGAAAGAGGGGGAGAAAGGGGGAGAGAAAGGGAAGGAGAGAGGGAGGGAGAAAGAGGGGGAGAGAGAGACAAAGAGGTGGAGATAGAGAGCAGGAAAGAGAGAGAGAGAGGGAACGAGAATGGGAGAGAGAGGAAGGGAGGGAGAGAGAAAGAGAGAAAGAAGTGAGAGGGGGAGAGAGGGGGAGAGAGAAAGAGACTGAGGAATGGAGGGATGGAGGGAGGGAGGGATGTGGGTACTCATATTTAAGAGGTTATGGAGGACACATCCAGCTGCATCTCCTTCCTCTCCCTCCGCTCCTGTCTATCTATTGGTCCGTCCGCCTGCCTGTCTGCCTGCCCCCTCCCCTCTGGTCCTCTCAGCAGGCCGCGGCATGATAGGATTGGTAGGCCTGGCCCCGGTGCCTCTCGTCTCGGCGGGCGCACCTCCTCTCCGCCCGTCTCCGCTCCTAGCGTCGATCGCCTCCCGCCGGCACGGCGCGGAATTCGATGGCAGCGTCCCGCTGGCATCCGGCCGGCCCCTCGGCCCCGGCGGGGAGAGCTAATGGGCAAATCCGCCGGCCGGTCACAGCGCTGGCGGCCCCCTCCCCGCCTCCGCGCCCTCCCTTTTGTAAATTCGGGCCATTACCGCCGCGGCACACACCCACTGCTCGCTTCGGCTCCTCTGCCATTTAGTCAGCGAGGGGAGAGGACGCTCGTCCTAATCCACCGCATGACCGCGGCGACACAGCCGCCCAGAGACTCGCCGCGCCCGCGCCCACACCACCACCGCCGCCACCGCCGCGCTCCTTCAGCTCCGTCAGCCTACAGCGCTATGCCGCTCTCGCCCTCATTCATTACCCTAGCCTGCCCAACCTTAATGCGCGATGGCCAAATCAATGCAAAGCGCTTTGCGCGCTTAAGTTCCAGACACCTACCTTTGGCGATCATGCTATCTTATGGCACAGAGCAGTTAAGAGAGAGAGAGAGTGAATAAGTCTGTGAAGATATGAACGAAATAAGGAAATGAAAGATTTCTGAGGACGGACGGACCGATGGGTGAGAGAGCGACAGCTAGACACAGACAGAGGCAGACAGACAGACAGGTCAGGCAGACAGACAGACAGGTAGGGGAGTCAGGAGACGACGAACAC
Source organism: Sardina pilchardus (assembly GCF_963854185.1). NCBI lineage: Eukaryota > Metazoa > Chordata > Actinopteri > Clupeiformes > Clupeidae > Sardina > Sardina pilchardus. Next base: position 20,369,699 of record NC_085013.1, on the reverse strand, counting down.
AAGACACCAATCAGAGAGAGAGAGAGAGAGAGAGAGAGAGAGAGAGAGAGAGAGAGAGGAGAGAGAGAGAGAGAGAGAGAAAGAGAGGAGGAACCTTTTTGGTGAGCGAGTCCTCGCTGTCCGACGGCATGCGGGTGGAGACGTGGAAGATGACCTCCACGTTGGAGGTAGCGTAGTAGGGCGCCGTCTGACCCGTGCTGCCGTTCCGCTGGAGGCCCCCCATGAAACCGCAGTGCGTCGCCAGGTCCACCTACGGAACATCAACATATAGGAGTTTCCTCAAAACCACCTACGGAACATCAACATATAGGAGTTTCCTCAAAACCACCTACGGAACATCCACATATAGGAGTTTCCTCAAAACCACCTACGGAACATCCACATATAGGAGTTTCATCAAAACCACCTACGGAACATCAACATATAGGAGTTTCCTCAAAACCACCTACGGAACATCAACATATAGGAGCTTCCTCAAAACCACCTACGGAACATCAACATATAGGAGTTTCCTCAAAACCACCTAAGGAACATCAACATATAGGAGTTTCCTCAAAACCACCAACGGAACATCAACATATAGGAGCTTCCTCAAAACCACCTACGGAACATCAACATATAGGAGTTTCCTCAAAACCACCTACGGAACATCAACATATAGGAGCTTCCTCAAAACCACCTACGGAACATCAACATATAGGAGTTTCCTAAAAACCACCTACGGAACATCAACATACCTGTAATTTCCCGACTATTAGCCGCGGATTATACATGGATTTTGCTAAATTTCTTCAACTATGAGGATAATACAACTATGAGGATAAAACACTGTCCTGCGGCTTATACACAATGCGGCTTATATGCGGGAAATTACTGTATTGGTCTTTCATCAAAACCACCTACGGACAATCGAAATATAGCAGCAGGTGCATCCTTTCAACTGCATAAACAAATATGTGCATTCTGGTGACACAGAAAATAACGTTGAGCTAATGGTAACTTGGAGACAAATACATATAAAAAGTTTACATTTTGTAGAGCATTACGCTTCGCTGCATTGTTTTTGCTGCTTTTTCATCCAGAAACCCTCTAAGAACATATTAAAAGGGTCTATAGGCAAACGCCCAACGGAAGCACAATATTTACACACATTCTAAAACGGATAATTCCAGTCCTTCATTAGAACTGGCTGGATCACGTTTGATGCTGGTATAAAATCCAACGCAAACATACACCTTGAACGTATTTTGTTCTATAATACTGCTCTACCACAACTTCATACATAAGCTAGAGTAGATGCGTCTTGGCGTTGCTTGGCAACCATTCAGATAGAGGAAATATATTTCTTGGCGGAAGAATGAATATCCAAGGATAACTCGTTACATTGCCAGATGTGCAGTAACTGTTTTAGCTTGAGTCCGTACGTTCCACTGATTTTAGAACTGTGAGAACCGCTGCGCGTCATGCCTAACAAAGCCCCTTAGCTGTTCTAGAATCAGTGGAACCTACTGTATGGCTTCTCGGGGGTTATTGCTTAATGCACTCTTGTGGATGTTGTAGATGACTACAGTGTTGAGTACGTGCAAACTATCACACTAGGCCAGAAATAAGTGCGCTCAACTTCACGTAAAAGATAAGGATTTGGGTGCGTAGACAAGGAAATACTGGATGAAACAAAAGAGTAAACACACTCTCAAGCTATAACTCATTGATTTAATATGAAAACATGTCAAGACAGACATGTTTCGGCTTATGCCGTCTTCAGTGTCTTGATTAATTAAATGAGTTACAGCTTAAGAGTGTGTTTGCTTTTTGTTTTTTACATACTGTCACACAAAAAATCAATGACTGAATTCAGTACCTCCCAACCCAGTCCAGACACAAAGTCCTCGTACGCCTGGCTGCCCTCGTTATTGGACAGTATGGAGCACTTGTCCTCTTGTCCTTCGCCGATGTAGAAGACGGCAATCTTGTGCGTCTCTCGACTGAAAGCACAAGCACAAACACACACCGTCCATGTCATGACATGTCAACTCGTCCTTCCCCCGCTACACACAGCCAGTTTAGTGCTTCCATTCAATTCTTTGTAGTGAAATCTATGGAGTATGGAATCGCAAAAAGGAAAACATCCAACTGCCACAGATAACCCCGATCGAACATTCCTAGTGCGGTATTGGCTAATGGGCCTTGGGGACAAGTGAGTGGAATGTGAGCGATTTGGGCACGTGAGAGCATCCCCCTCCACACACACACTCACACACACACACACACACACACACACACACACACACACACACCAAGGAGCAGGGGGAAGACATGTCTAGAAGTCCATTGTGGCCGTTGCCACGGCTGCATGTAGTTGTGGTGGTGAGGTGTTCGGTATGTTCTGGCAGCGGTTACTATGCGCCGAGTCGGCATGTGGGTCTGGGGGGGCCGGGGTGAGGGGATGAGGGGTGGGGGTGAAGGGGGGTGGCGGCCCAATCCAGCGGGCATTCTTAAATAAGCCTGGTAATTAGCCGCTTGGAGTGCCTATTGATCACTGTGTACCAAAGAGGAGGGTAGCTGTGATCAGACGGTGATGGGCAGGATTAAAAATGTGGAGGAGTGAGGGAGGGGTGTGTGTGTGTGTGTGTGTGTGTGTGTGTGTGTGTGTGCATGTGTGTGCATGTGTGTGTGTGTGTGTGTGTGTGTGTTCACCCTAGAGTGGTCAAAGAGCAGGTTTTAAGACAAGCTCGCTTAAATAGGGCTCTTTCCAGCTTTGAAGCTCATAGTCACATCCTGCATTAGTGGCACAGCATGAACGTCACATTTTATAGGTTACCGGTGCCCTTTCCATTTCATTATTATCATTACTATCGGATTTTTCATTCAAACAATATTCGTTCCACAGAGTCATAATAATTTCCAAATACCAAATCAAATCAGTGTGCTATCCACTGCAACATATTCCTCGAACCTATTTAAAAGTGCAAACAGCAATTTGCAAAAAACAGGTGACCTCCTGTTCCAAGTTGGCCAAAACAATAGAGACTGCAAAGCATACTGGGTAATAATCACGTAGGGTGAAGTCACAGAGCGCTCGCTCCTGATGCTTGCGGTGGCTGCAGGAAACCCAGTTGCTGTTAAAGACAGTACAGTAAACGCAATCCATAGAGCGGGTGCGGGAGACATTTTTGAGGAAATTGCATGTGGCACACAAAACCCTCTTGAAACCCGGCCAATTTTACAGAAGCGCAGGAGTGGAAACTTACCACTGCCTTGAATCCAAATTCTTAAGTTCCCTTAAGAGCTTGGAGTTCTTCTTCAGGAGATGAAAGCTTTTCCTGTAAAAATGAAAGGAGAACCAAACAGAGTTCAAATTTACAAAAAAAAAGAATATCTTTATAATCCAGCTCTTTACTGTTTAAACCAGATCCCTGCATATCGCCTTTGTGATTTCACCGAGACGTTGCAACCTGGAGCCAACCTTATCTGACAGATTTTTTTTTGATCAGATAATGCATTTCCAGAGAGACCAAATAAGTAAACAAAAAGCTCAGGCCCCGCTTTGAAAGGTCTTGGGGGCTGCCGAATTCCAGCTGTCTACTTTGAGAGTGAACAATTACTTTAACAGTGGTAGCTGTCCACAGAAACAAGACGCTGGCACCTGTTGACAGGTGGTCTCACACCTCCTTCAAAGGGTGTGCTCCTCTCATTAGAGAAACGGAAAACATGCCAAACTGGACCTGAGTGAAACCAGTGGGACACTCAGATCCTGCCGAGACCAGATTAGAAGTCGGGCCCTGCCAAGCCTCTCTGAAATGAAAGATCTCAACAAGAGGTGAGGAAAAACGGTCGATACGGCTCAACCAAAATCACGCAGGAATGGCGTGAAAAAAGGCGGAACTTGTACCAACAGGGGACAAATAACCACTGATGGGGAAGACAGCGGGTAGCCAGACCCAATTAATACCACTACCCCCTCTCTAACTCAGAAATGTAATTTGGGCATCCTATCACAACCTTGCATCTATCTCTCCAATGTGAAAACAGACATATTTTTCACATTGTAATACAAATGTCCTTAAACTTAATAATCAACTGACAAAATCTAAATGAATAAATCTATATACGGCAATGATCAAGTTCCCTGATCCTTTCTGTAAGTCCACAATGAACTGTAATTATCCCCAGAAAGCTAATGGATAGTTTAATCACAGAAAACGCTTCTGGCAGGAACAAAACTCTTGTCTGGTCTTTCGTTTCAGAGAATTGTTTATCAGTACCTGCGGTCCCAGGAGTTCATGCCAAGGTCATTCAGTAGCAATCTGCAGAAATAAAAGGGAGCTTTGGGCTCCTGGTACGTAGGCTCTTTCTGACGAGCAGCTTTGATGCTGGGATCTCCACATGTTCTTCTGGCCAGCTCCTCGTCCTCCTGTAGCGTCTGCTGCTGAATAGCCTCCATGATGGAAGCCTCTTGCTCCAGGTTCATGCCGAGGGGCGAGGGGGCAGGCTGGGTGAGCTTCAGCCGAGGCTGGGGCAGGCACTCGGGGCTGCTGAGGCCAAGCTCCTCCAGGAGCTGGTCCAACACGTCCACGCCTTCATCCTCATCATCATCATCCTCCTCATCCCCCATCTCAGACGCCCACGGCGAAGGCTCGCCCTGCGAGGTCTGTTTTGTGGGAAGCGGAGCAGAGATGTTGGCGTGGTCGGCAGGATCATCTCCGCCGCCACCGTGTGGGACGTGTCCCTCAAAAGTTCGGTAGAGGACCCCACCGTCCCAAGAGTACTTTCCTGATATGTCTCGCACAATGACACGGACTTCAGAAGAGGGTGCAGAGTGGTCCCTTGGGTGACTGTTGATGCCAGGCACTGCGGACGAGCCTTCAGAGGGTATCTGTAGGTATGACACTAACGTGCTGTCGTTGAAAACAAAGAGCTGCAGGTTGGGGCTCTTGAAAACCTCGGAGGACAGTTCGGAGGATTCCACGTAGGGGTTGTCATGGTTTTCATTGATGAGGCTGTGTAATAGTGCAGGGCCACCGCTGAGCGGATGGTGGCCCAAGTGGTTCACAAGGTGCGTCATGATCATTCGGGCAGTCAGCGGGATCAGCTCCATGTTCCGCCTCTTCTTCTCTGAAACGGAACGGAAATGGGGAAAAGATTGAGCGCACCAAAACCACAAGAAAGAGACATGTCTGATGACTTAGTCAATGCAAGGCATTTTTGCTGCTATTCAAACACGGCAGCAAGACTCTATAAAAGGGAACACTGTCCATATCTAGATTTTTTTTTTTTTCAAAACCATTTAGAGGACACAGGAGAGACATGAGAAGGGAGGTGGGCTAATTACCCAGGGGTCCAGAGCAGAACATAATTCCACTCTCTCCATCAACACCCCCCCCCCCACACACACACACACACCCACACCCACACCCACACAGCTCCCCCCCTCCTCTGCCTCCCCCTGTATAGACATGTTTGTCTAGTTCTTCCACTCTTTTAAAGGTTCGTATGTGAGCTCTTACTCCATCATTATTACCCATAACCCCCCCCCCCCCCCATTTCACACCATGCTAAGCTCACAGCCCCTTTATGGGCCACCTCTAATCACACGAGACACCTTTGAAAGAGGGCCATTCAGGCTCCACAATGGGACAAAACTACCCAAAGGATCCGCGGCCTAATGAGTGTTGCATCTCTGCGGCGGCCATGAATAGAGTTCTGCAGCACTTACTGAATTAGAGTTATGTAAATGCTCACGACTGGCCTAAGTGAAAGGGACACCGTTATTATTCTCCATCATATTAAGACGGGAGAGACGGGGGGGAAAAAAAGGGAGAACGTGTGACGACGCTCACATTTTGACACTGCTATCAATGCCATCATGTTCCTCAAAGAGGGGGAAAAAGGGAGCTCTTCAGAAGGATGGAGGAGGTGCATTAGCTATGCTTGGAGGTCCTTTGAAGTGATTTAATCAATATGTGTCATGGCAAAGGCATACTGCTTTTAAAGCTGTTCCATTGTCCATGAGGCTCGGAGGAAAAGCCAAGGAACATTTTTTGCTGTATTAAAACAAAACAAAACAAAAAAAGACATGGAACAGTGTGCTGCACTGCCATTATGACAGATCCAAAAGCAAAGTTTCTACTATCTAAAAAACACACTCACAAAAAAAACAACACACTCCTGAAAAATATAAACTACGTGCAAATGGAAACAGAGTAGGGAACTTCAAAGACCAGGCCAGATCATGATGATGTCATGTAATGGATTGACAAGGTCAAATAAGGCCATTTAAAAAAAAAAAAAAAAAAATGCATTTTTTTAATAATTGGCATAAATGGGCTGTCTGAGTGGAAAGGGACAACTAATGCACGCCATTTTAAAGATTCCATTCCATTTGAAATAGTGTTTTTTTTTTCTGTGGTTGCTTTTTGTGTGCTTTTAATGGTACACTGGCAAATTAGCAAGCGAGTAACTCAATTCCCATGTATCAAGCAGTGTTTCTAAGGGACATTGGACCGGGGAGGGAGGGAGACATGTGAAGTCAAATGTGTGCTGGTAAGTACAGGTCAGGCTCTTTCACAAAGCACAAACAACTCACACATGCAAACACAGTGCACACACACTCATTCTCATATGTTAATTTCATATTAATGCAAGTACAGCAAACACATCACAAATAAGGGCAAAACATGACAAAAAAAAGATGCAATGGGCAATGGCACACAACAGTGTTTTGTCAGCATATTCAGAGCATAGCTACAGAGAGTACACACACTATTCATGCTTATACAAAGCTGGCCCACTGAGTCCCCTTGCTATATACACTATACAAGCTCACCCATGTCACCAGAATCAGAATTAGAATCAGCTTTATTGGCCAGGTTTACGTAAACAAACAATAAATGTGACTCTGCTCTCAAAGTGCAACACTCAACAAATAACATGAAAAGAATAACAATACAGAACATACAATTCCAGTCAGCAGCAACCTGCTGAGCAAAAGCTGCCACTGAGCTACATGTCTGGACACACTCTGCACACACTAATGACACACACACACACACACACACACACACACACACACACACACACACACACACACACACACACACACACACACACACACACACACACACACACACACACACACACACACACACACACACACACACACACACACACACACACACACACACACACACACACACACACACACACACACACACACTTCCATCTTACACATGCACTCATACACTCTTTTACACAAATGTACACACACACCAATGCCCATACCCCCCCCACACACACACACACACGCTTCGTACCTTCAGCCACGGTGAGCAGATTGCCGAAGTCTCCGGCGGCGGAGTGCGGTGGCGGGGCGTCCGTGCTCCTCACCTGCCCCAGCGAGAGGAAGGGGTCGTAGTCCGTGGACAGGTCCGCCAGGCTCAGGAGGTAGTGGCTCTGCTGGGTGTGAAGATTGGACCCCGACACACAGCAGTGGAGCACCTGTTAGACAGAGGCAAAAACAGAGCCACTCAGTATTGGGGTTCAGGTTGCATTCAGGTTGCTTTCACACTAGGTCCGTTTAGCTGGACCGGACCCGAGTGCGGTTACTCCTACCGTAGTTGGTCTCTGTTCACATTACATGTTTGTCTGCGCACCCGGGTCCGTTTGCGTCATAAGCACCATGCTTCTAGACACGAACTTCCAGAATTCTGTTTACAAATATCACTTGGCAACACAGCAGAAGGAGGTGCAATAAGGAAGACAAAGGTAGAGATTCTTTAGATTCTTTAGAACCTTTGCTTAGCAACCTGCTCCAGGGTTCTAGCGAACCGGACCCCAGAACATCCTCTTCAAGCAGACCCGGGTCCGCACCCGAGTTCGGTACGGTTGTGTTCACATTATCAAAGACAACCGAACCATCGGACCAAACGAACCCGGGTCCAGTCCAGGGGACCTAGTGTGAATGCGCCCACAGTGTTGAGTGTGTAGCGAAGGGAGAGGGCAGTGACACACCCAGGTCTCTAGGCTACTAAACCTGCAGCTTGACCACAACACTAGAGAGCCAGGCTTCTTGGTACAGTATGGCAATCAGAGTGCATACTCAACTGTACTGAAGGCACTCTGTCAGAGAGTGTAATTAGCAATTAGTATTAGAAGACAAGGCAAGGCAAGTTTATTTATATACAGTAGCACATTTCATATACAGGGGTAATTCAATGTGCTTTAGAAATGGTTACAGTTCAGGGCCTTTTCTTACAACTTCTAATTTAAAAAAAAACGCCTGAAGGACATGTTCAACTGAATGGGAATATTCCACAAAAGATGACTCATTAGTGATTTTGTTTTTGACGATAAAAAGGCTTGGCTGTTGACTGGCTGGCTGTGTGTCCCTGATCTATAGCACTAAGAAGGCATCTCCTCTCCTGTGTGTTTTTACATGGAGGAGAGACCACAGGGAGGAGTGATGCAGAGTAAGTGGAGTACTCCGAAAGAAAATGGGATACCGTTCCATGTATCCCAGTTCCGCACGCAAAAACACGCAACTGCATTAGAAACTGAATAGTATGCTAATAGAACATTATTGCTGGTAACCGGGATACTAGAATTCATCATGTACACCAGGTTTTTCTGTGTTCGTGTAAACACCATATCCTGAATGCGATCAACATCAGGATAAGCCTCATAACCGGGATACTGAAGTGCATGTACTGTAAACACAGTCATTGACTGCTGTGAAAAAGGTCTGTCGGAGTATTCCATGGAAGAAAGACACCACAGCGAGGGCTGATTCAGAGTTAGTGAGTCTCACATGGCTACTCTCAAGGCTCCTTCAACTGCTCTTCTGAGAATTTATTAAACCCTTTCCAAGACTGCACCAGCTCTGCCTAAGCACATGAAGAGCTCATGAATATGCCATCCCAGAGAGATCCGTCGGTAGGCTGGGTAAACCCTGCCTGATCTGCCGGCGACTTGGATTTCACCCTGCAGCTCAGGCTGGAAACCTGCACATCTATCTATCCTGCTTCCTGTCCACATCTTCTGGGTCCAATCTCAAACTAGTTTATCCAAAAGGTGCACCCGGATTGTTGGTCTGATTGGTTGAAGGACTATCCAAACACATACGGAGTCATTTGAACTATGCCCATTGATCACGCCTCTTGTGCTGTAGAAATAAAGCTCAGAGTCCCCAGACTAAAGTTCAATCTTAAAAGATTGAACTTAGCATGGTGATAGCCAAACTAATATATCGGTTGAGCTATGCCTGATACAGCACCTGAGAACAATACCAGCCGGAGGAGGAACAAGATGTCAACTAGTCGTCCAGTTAACGTAGGAATCTCCATCCTCCAGATCTATTGGCTGAGCTAGGCCTGATTCAGAACCTGAGGACAATACCAGCCTGACAAGGAACATGATGTCAGCTACTGTAATTTCCTGTGTATTAGCCACATTGTGTATAAGCCGCAGGACAGTATTTTATGCAAGTTAAAAGAAACAAAACCATATTAATGCCATATTAACTGCCCGGCGTATTAACCTCATAGCTGTAGACATTTTGCAAAAATCAATGTATAAACTGCGGCTAGTAGTTGGGAAATAACGGTTAGTTATCCAGTTTACGTAGGAATCTCCATTCTGCATTGTGCATTTATATGCCTATGCAGTTCAACTGGGTCATGCCCAAAGCAGGCCAAACGCTGGAGGAAGTGGCCGGATCTACTGGCAGAGGTGTGGAGCCTTTATGGGCACATAATCAGCCTCAGCTGTGATGGACGTGGATACTGACGCTCGAAGCACATGGCATCACTTCCACTTGTTGGGTTGGATTAGATTTAAGTGACCAAACAAGTAGGTTCTACATAATTTAGTTAAGGCTTTATCCACTTTATAGCTGTAACAAAAACATGTACTGTATCTCTGTGCATACGTTTCCCATGTTTGACAATGCATCACTTAGAAGTAAACACGTTCTTAAAGGTATACTATGCAGGATTGGCGATTTCATCGCCGGTTTCGCTTTCACTTTTCGTTTTCGCTCGTTTTATGCTTGCATATGTCTCTGCAGAGCTTCCCCTACAGCTTTAGTGTGTATTTTTTACAAAACTCCTCTATCGGTCAGTCTGCCGTGCCTTTTCATGAGACTTTACATGGCACTTCCTGGAGTAGAGCATGGGTGCGTGCCCGAGGTCTCCTGAAGTTGCAAGTGTGGTTCTACTGCTACAGACCACTAGGACGGCCGAAAAAAACACCGTTCGACCGGTAATGACTCATTTAATCATATATAACAGTATGGAACGAATCGATTAACTGAAAAACGTTGCATAGTATACCTTTAAATGCCCCAGATCGAGTGAACTCTGTGAACTCTGTGAACTGAATGGGGGCAATGGGGGCATGTGCA
>NC_085013.1:20341800-20354300 GCF_963854185.1 Sardina pilchardus | reverse complement strand
CTTCAGCCTCACCTTCAGCGTGACCCCGAGGACGTTGATGGCATCTTTGACCTGATGGGGGATGTTCTGTTGTACGAGCTCTTCACAAACCCAGATGCCCAAGCTACAGATGGCGATACACCTGCAGAGAATACACACACGCTGTGGTGTCTCTGATTCGTGTCTCTGATTTACAATAATAATCACAATCACACCTCGTCTTTGATCCTCATACAAGAGTGTCCAGACAGCAGGGAAAGAGCGGATCATTTGGTTTGTTTACAGTCACTAGCATACCTGGCTCCTTCACTCAGCTCACTGCGTGCCGTTGTCAGCAAAACGTTCACCAGAAACTCCTTTGGAGAAAGAAACAGACAGAACATATTCAGCCATCATAGCAATCAAGACATTTAGCAATCACCTTGTATTCATATACATAGGTATGTGAACCAACATTTTGTAAAACACTGTCCTTTTCAGAGCATTGAATACGTTTGTTTTCTGAGCGTTACAACATGTTACAACATAGTTTTTGGTTATAACTAAGGATGTTGGTCTAGTAAATCAAATTATTTATTTGGGACTAATTACGTCCAAGGAGGTTACTGTATGTTTTCTTTGGGGTTTGTCTGTTTGTCTGTCTGTCTGTTTGTTTGCAAGATAACTCAAAAAGTTATGGATGGATTTTGATGAAATTTTCAGGGAAGGTCTGAAATGACCCAGGAAGAAACAATTAAAGTGATCCGTATCACTGTCTGGATCCAGAGGGCGGTTTTTGCTTGGTGGTTTTCTCTCTCCGAGTGCTTTTCTAGTTTAAGATAATTTGTTTATCCAGGCTGTGATGTAAAGGTGTGAACATTACAGTAATTTCCAACCACCAATTACGAAAACAAATTGCATTCTTGCGTACAAATACACAACTGACAAGATACACAACACACTCTCGTTCTAGTACCTTAATGTCCTCCTTGCCGACCTCTATATCGTCTGACCCTGGGGTGGACATGAGCGAGGGGATCTGGCGGTAGAGGTTGGGGAAGCACACCAGCGAGCCCAGGACGGTCTGCGCTTCAATCCGAGGAGCCTGACAGAGAGACAAGGGTCAAAGGTCAAAGGTCAAATATCAGCAGGATGAGGGAAAGCATCACAAAATAACTTTTTATTTTATCTTTTATTTTTTCACCGCAGCTTATACATTGATTTTGCTAAATTTCCTCAGCCATGAGCTTAATACAGGGGGGCAGTTAATATAGTATTAATATGATTTTGTTTCTTTTAACTTGTATAAAACACTGTCCTACAGCTTATACACAATGCGGTTAATACACCGGAAACTACTGTAAGTATAGTTTTATTTTTTTTGGGGGGGGGGGGGGGGGGGGGCAGGACAGTGAACTTATTATGGCAGGACAGTGAAGTGTTTGACAGGAAGTGAGCGGGAGAGAGAGATGGGGTAGGATCAGGAAATGACCCGGGTTGGACTTGGGTTGAACTCAGGTCACCGTGGGCATCTGGATCTGGCACGGACGCTTTATTGATCCCCAAGGGAAATTCAAGATGTCTAATTCAAGGGGAGTTCACGGCTCACCTCGAACGAGTCGGTGCTGAGGACGCGAGCAGCGGGCCGTGATGAAGTCGCCCACCAGCATGGTGAAGCCCGGGCAGACCCAGGAAGAAGAAGCGCGGCGAGCACCACCTGATCACAGTGTTCAGCACATCCTGACGGGAGGCACAGGAGGACACACACACACACACACACACACACACAAACAGAGAGAGAAAGGGGGGGGGAGAGGACAAAAGAAGATCATTAACCTGGTCATTTCAGTACACACAGCTTTAGAAAAGGTCCTGTGAAGCTTTCATGTCACAAAATGTCAGATCCTCTGAAAAAACAGCATCACTTGTTTAACATAATGTATATTGCAAGGCCCTCCACGACAAATACTTCTATTGGTTTCATTATGATGAATCATTCGCGGAGCATTTGTTGACTAAGTTTAATAGATACAGCCGCCGTGGCAGGTAAATATTTAAACATACGTAGATGGACATGGGGAGAGCATATGGGCTTGTCACAGCATATTGGCAGGACCGTAACAAAACAATTATTCTGTTGACCTTTGCAGACGCTCGTGCTCATACACACACATAATTAAAACCAGTGCTCAGGTATTGTCTGATGAGGCTCAACCCACTGGCAGATGGAGTCGCTCAATCTAATGACATACAGCAACATCTACTCATTTACTCAGATGCTTCCATACAGAGTGACTTACAAGTACACTACAATCAAATGGCAGATTTGTTTACAGCAAGCTGGCTTGTTAATAGCAAAGTGCTGTAAAATCACCAAGAGTAATGCCACAACGCCCAGTTTCAACACAACCTGCCCACCTGACCTATTCCTGATCCCTCCTTCATGTAAACAAATTCAGGTCATCTACATAGAGTCACCAAGCGAGATTTTATAGAAGAAACAAATGCACACCATGTAATTTTCCATTTCTAAATTAACACACACATCAGCTCAACAAAATGTTTCTGCTTGTTCAATATGTGTTTGCATGTGTGATGGTGTATTTGTATGAAAGTGTCTGCTAAACGAATAAATGCAAACGCAAATGTCCTATGCATACCACTCATTTAAGATGTTAGATTTGACAACCTGGTCACAGATTGTTGTGACACAGAATTCAGAAAATAAGTAAGCCTAGAAGTAGGAGTCCCGGGCATTTTCTCTGAGCATCTCCTGTTATTTAAATGGGCGAGACATGGAGAAATCTGTACGCTCAAACATGAGGACGTGTGCTGCGACGCATGTTTACCCAACCCACACCTCAGCAAACACCTGCTACGCCGCTGTTCTCGTCCCTACCTGCTACATTCATCTCCTTAATTGAATCCTTTGTAAACACAGGAAGGAGAATGAAGGGGGAGGGTGGTTAGCTTAGCAGTGATGAATAAAAACCAACTGCAGCAATAAAACAAGTCTTCAACAGACACACATACACTCTCACACACACACACACACACAAACACAGCTCTCCAACAGGGAACGGGAAATTGGTGGGAGTGTCTGTTTTAGGAAGGAGGGACATTTTACCCTCATTTCTACAATAATTGACCTCAGAGACACAGAAACAGTTGCTTGCAATTAGCCATGGCATTGGAAAAAAGGCTGAGCGATTACCTGAAACGCTCGCCCTAACCAAAGCTGTAATTCCCCGGAACGTATGCCATTATCGTCTGTAAATGCAGGCACATCCAATCTGAATTTGTGCCTGCGATAAAGGTGATGTGTGTTTGAGTGTGTGTGTTTGAGTGTGTGTGTGTGTGTGTGTGTGTGTGTGTGTGTGGGGGGGGGGGGGTGCGGGGGCAGGAGATGCTTTCTGCCCAGTGGGGCTTCTCCCCGACCCCTGGCTGTGGGTTCTGCCTGCCGTGACACAAAGGACACATTAACACAAAGTCCGCCAAAAGGGACTCCGGGCCCCTTCCCTGGACTCTGGCGGCCACTGAGAGTGAAATGGTGTTTCATTTTGATTCGCTCCTTCATGGAAATCATCATGCCATTTCTCCCCCCATCGCTCTGTGTATGTGTGTGTGTCCATTGTGTACTGCATTTTGCGAAGAAATATTGCCACGCCACTGACTAAGCAAACCGTGAAAAGGCACAATCACAGGTTTTTTTTTATGTTTTATTATTATTATTTGTTTTTTTTTTTCCTGGTGAAATGCAGGGAGGGCAATCGCCGGTGCTCGACCTGTGCACACAAACAGAGCGATTTGCGGTAAATCAGGACGGCCGGCAACACAATGAAAAAGGTCCTTTATCCTTTATAGAGCAAAGCAAATCGCAAGCACAATTAACATCACGCTAGACAAAACGCTTGTCCTTTATTGGAGGTGCTCTGGCAGGTGCAGTTGTGTGCCGACATGATTTGTGTGTGTGAGTCACACATGCGAGTCACAAACCGGCAGACACGTATGATGCGCTCCAAGACGCCGTCTTTTCAGCATATAAAGGGAGCAGCAGTTGCAAATTATATTCGGTATCATGGTGGGACATACGGACTGCTTAAAAGACCCTCTAGAACTTTGACTGGAGTCATTCTGATGGAGGAAAAAAAACTTTTTTGGGGATGTTCGGTAGTGTCTGCTTCAGGGAAACAGGACATTCTAAACTCAAGAGCAACAGAATTTAGAAAGGCCGTTTCACAAGTACGGCAGAAAAACATATGACTAATGCCATACTGTACATAGTTCAGCATACATTTAAATGCCAATTGTCCTGTAGCCTATAGCATGTCCTGTAATCAAATATGACATATATGGCAATAGTTAACACTGTACATTAGAAAGAATAAATACATTAAACTATTACTGCTTTAGATTAAAAAAAAAAAGAGATGACCTATATAAATAAAAGGCCACATTACAGTTAGTCATCCAGTGATGCTTCAATGGGGAAATGGACGTTTTCTATTTATTCTCCAATTTTCGTCTCTCTTTCTCAAAACCCTCAAAATCTGAACATGCTCCCTCTTCCAGTCTGCTACATATTGTATTTAATCACAACAAAAGACCACAGATCCCCATTCTGGCCCCTTCAACACACACACACACAGACACACACACACACAAAGAAACACACACACAATCCTTGCCAGCGTAGGCCCCACACAAAACGCCACCGAGCCTTCAATCCTTAATTAATCACACACACACACACAAACGCGACGGGAGTTCCAACATTATTTAATGACATGGAAAACATTCTAATGAGCTTGTGCCCGTGCCAGAGTGGAATATAGCTATCCTCCAGGCGAAGATATGTGGGCATTCAGAGACAAAACAAAGGAATGTATTCACTTTTTATCAGTTCATCTCCATCATTCATTCAGTCACCCCCCCCCCCCCCCCCCCCCCCCCTTCCTCCCTCCAACAGGGCTGGGATCTCCTCCCTGGAGCTGCAGTGGGAGAACAAGCTGGAGATATGGGCACGGACCGATTATTCTCTCCTGCGAGTTAGTAGTCGGAGCCAATGAATAGATGAGACCGAAACGTCAGTTCCAGCCTCTGCCAGTAGGGGACGCAACCAGTGACAAAAAAACAAAACAAAAATGTGATTGGCCTTGGGTGTGATTATACGGAAATAATCTAAAATCTGGAATTTTACCCCATGTGTTGTGATATCTGCAGAGGCCAATACACATATACTGGATAGCAGATATTTGTTCATTTGATCTGTTGGTTATAAAAATCTTTAATGAAATGATACTATGGCAGAGACCTCATGAACCTATTTGTAGTATGAATATACTTAATATTATAAAATGAACATAATATTATACATTAATAATATGAATATATTTACTACTCTTACAGTAATGACTTTGCTTATTAAATAGTAGTCACTTTTCCTGTTATGTACCTCACTTCTTCACATTAACCATTAGACTACAGACAAAACTAAATACAGAGAAATCGTTTAATGTCAAATTATCCTCTCTTGTCAACAGCGGAATGGGAGGTAAACAATGTGCTGTGCAGATTTAGAGACCTATTCTCTCTCTGCTGATGGTGCACATCAAACGATGAACGATCTCAAACCGAAACTGTGTGAGTGGTCTGCCACCTAGTGGTGAAACGTAAGGAAGCAAAATCCATTACAGAGACTATCGCTTGATTTAAAAGCTCTACGGAAATGACAGCGCATGGACAGGTACGCAAATTGTCATGTGTATTATTTTCAGCTAAAAAAGCAGCCGATTTCCTAGATGAGGTATCCATGAGGGTGGAAAATGGCAGAGAAACATTTCAATACCGTAGGAGAAATCAATTGATATTTTGGTTTTGTGAAAGGCGCCCTACGTGAGACTTTAGCAGTATTTGATATAATTTTAGCGGTAAAGCGGCAAAACAACCCTGAATATCTGAAGTATGGATTCACTTATGTCGAGGACAAACAGGAACAGGAACCCCAGTGTGTGGTATGCAGTAAATTGCTGGCACACAGTATGAGACCATGAAACCATCAAACTAAAACGTCACGTGGAAACAAAGCACCCTCCTGTCAAAGACAAACCTGTGGAGTATTTGAAAGGTGGGACATGAGTTGACGACTTCAAAAAATGTGCTTAACATCAGCATCAGCTCCAAACAAGTACAGGCATGTTGCGCGTCTTACCACATATCAGTTGGCTTGAACGCTAAAATATGGGTCACGAAATCAACGACCTTGGGGAATTGAGGGTCCCAAGGTCAGACCAGTTAACATGTATTTGATGAGTTTTCATGCAGAAAAAAGAGTCTGAGGTAAATTTTCGCCAGAGTTGCACTTTATGAACCACAGCTCTCAAGTAACTTAACTTGACTACACCAGACGTGAAGGTAGAGGTGCGGAGCCTCACCTGGTCGTTGCTGTTGAAGCCCTTGTGCATGACGTGGTAGAGGTGCACCAGGAACTCTCTGTTGGGAAGCACGTCCTGGTGCTTGGTCATCAGCTCACAGATGAGTCTGTAGGCCTGCAGCTTCCCCTCCTTGAACTCCCATGGCAACATGGTGGCCTGAACAGGAGGGAGGTGAGGGGTACAAAGCAGCGGAGGTTTAGCGTATTGACAAAGGAATAATAGTAGGGAGAAAAAGTAGCACTTTGCATAACTTTATGGAAGTGAACCTACGCAAAGGATGGTCTTTTCTCCCTTCTTTTGCTTAGTAACCAATTTGCTCCAGCACTAAACTAAAAAGACAAGTCTGCTCCTAACCCCATGTTTCCAAAGTAATTACCAAAGTAGTAGTCTAGATATAATTGTGAGTGACTGAATATAAATTTGACTTTAACTACAAAGTTGAGAAGCAAGCCAGAAACACACCTGAGCTACACACCTCATTCAGTTATGGCTAATTATTCTGGTCTAATTTGAACACATACTTTAATGATCATCATGTCAAGCATAAATTAAAATCCCATATAAATATCAGATACTTATTTATGTATGAGTTCATTACATGTGATTATTAAACAGTAAATGTGTTTAATTATATACTAGTGCAGGGGAAATTCCTAATATTTCAGTTAGACTGCTTACCTATAACCAGAGACTCAGCAGTCACAGAAACCTCCATAGCAATGCATGGAGTTAGTTCATAAGGCCAATATGGCAGCTGTCTACACATATCCCGCCCCTTCCTGTAATGTAAACAACCCTTCCTGTATGCCTCCCAGATCACTTGAATAGGAAAATAGCTGCCCCATAACTGCCCAAAGTACGTTACCAAGATGGCCACCGAGTGCACTTGAGCAAGGCACCTAACCCCTCACTGCTCCCCGAGCACCGCTGTTTAGACAGACAGCTCACTGCTCTGGGTTAGTGTGTACTTCACCTCACTGTGTGTATCACTGTGTGCATTCATGGCGTGCTGTGTGTATTCACTGATTCACCAATTGGGATAAATGCAGAGACCGAATTTCCCTCACGGGATCAAAAAATATATATACTTATATACTTATTAATCAAGCACCATGCAGTCTGCATTGATAATCATGGTGCTTGATTTTATACACCTGTGGAACCCATGAATAAAGACTTTGCTGTGCTGTAACTCAGCAGAGAGCCCAAGCAAGGCCCTGCTCTTACCTTGAACAGCCATGAGGCCAGCATGCGGAGAGGGGGGATGAAGACAGGCTGAGGGAGAGAGGACTGGTTGTCCACGCTGATGCCCAGGTTGTCTCTGATCTGTAGGACGAAATGGACCTGCACGATCAACAGGTGCTCTACTCCTCAATATAGACATGCGTGCCACTTCAATGGAAACCCTGGACTTAATTAATGTGGTGGTTCCAACTGCTGTCATTTACAATCAGTGGTAGTCTATATAGGCTACACTGGGCCTTTTTAATATATACTGTATATACATATTTTTTATTATATAAACATATTTATCTTTTTTTTTATCCAATTGAATCATTATTAAATATCCTTTATCTGTTTTATTTATATTCTTTTCCAGTTTGCACAGTCATGAATTTAGCCAGGTTTACATTTCATTAAAACCTCTAGACGGTTATGTGACAAATAAATCTCTCTGAATATGAATGTGAATGACGTTCATTTGCTAGCGCACAGATCCCACCATAAAGAACAGCAGACGTACCTTTGCCAGCTTGTGCCAAAGGTCGTAGAGATAGCTGAACACCTTGGCGTGGATGCGGGGACACTGGATGGCATTGACATCGCCGAGGATTCCCAGGATCCTCCTCCAGAGGACGAAGGCGGAGTCAGCATGCCACCCAGTCAGACTGCCCCCCGCGATGATGCTGACGTCGTCCGCCAAGAACTCACTGCTGTCTGCAGACGCACACCACACGACACAACACAGCGTCAGAGAACGAGGGATCGTGACAGAAACAACATGAAAGAGAGAGAGAAAGAGAGTGATGAAGACAGCCAAAGAAATATAGAATAAAACAAGATATGAACAGATGGAGATGGACGGATGACACAAGTAGAGAAAGTGAGAGAGAGAGAGAGAGAGGAAGAAAGAGAAAGGGAGAGAGAGAAAGAGCACCAGACAGAGAGAGAGAGAGAAAGGGAGAGAGAAAGAGCACCAGGCAGAGAGAGAGAATGAAAGGGAGAGAGATAGATAGAGAGAGAGAGGGAGAGAGATAAAGATAGAGATAGATAAAGATAGAGATAGATAGAGAGAGAGAGAGAGAGAGAGAGAGAGAGAAAGAGGGAGAGTGGGCAGCTCGAGCTGCCTGACGGAGAAGGCCACAGTGCTGCATGCTTCAGTCCCATGAGCAGCAGCAGGATGAGGCCCTCCAGCCTACTGGCAGCAGCAGCACACACAGCAATAGTGAGGAGGAGGAGGGGGCCAGTGAGTGCTGTGAGGTCAAACACACACACACACACACACACACACATGCAAGAACACTGGTCCTGTGGGGTTAACAGTGAGCACAGCACAGCACAGCACACCGGTGGGATGCAGGTGGAAAAACACCCAGAGGAGAAGCCAAGCACGGGGACTGCAGCAGGATGAGGGGGAAACACGGGAGAGAGTCTGGTTAAGATGAGAGAGGGAGGGGTAGATGGGTGGGGGGCATATGAATAATCAGACAAATGTCTATGAAACTAGCGTGGCCTACAAAGAGGAAATGACATCAGAACAGAAAATGGATTATCTACAGTACAAAACTAGAGTGACCGACAAAAAGGAAATTACAGGAATTTATTTATTCATTTACTTAATGTCACAGTTGGGAATCACAGAGTAACTCAAAATACCTGCCCAGCCCCACGATAATATCACAATGTAGCAATTTTGCAATACTTAATACATTTAAAAAAAAATACACAATATATCTGTGTAAATGCAGACGAAGAAAAAGGAAAAGGAAAAAGTGCAAAGAGTTTTAGCTCAGTGCCTCTTAAGCCCAATTCACACCAAAGATTCCCGACGCGACGAGACCGAGTTGCGGTGTGAATTAGAAGTTGCACGTAGTTGCAAACCATCGCAAGCCGTCGCAGAGCATTCAACATGTTTAGTCGCAGTTGCAAGATTTTAGAAAATTGCAGCTCATCTCGTCGGGAATCTTTGGTCTGAACCCTACTTTTTAAGTATATATTTTTTTGGCTTTTGTGCCTTTAATTTTGACAGGACAGTAGAGAGAGACAGGAAGCGAATGGGTGAGAGAGTCGGGGTGGGATCCGGAAAGGACCTCGGGGCGGGAATCGAACCCGGGTCGCCGGCGTGCGGTGCAGGTGCCCCAGCCAGTTGCGCCACGGCTGGGGCCTGAACCCTACGTTTTAAAATTTGACAGTGTGTATGGGATTACCCTCATTCATTCAATAAGCGCCACCTTGAGGATATATGAAGTAGTTACTCTAATTGTAGAATTTAATGTTTTAGTATTCCGTTCCTATTCCGATGCAACAGATTGAATATGGTCAATCGGATTGCCTGCTGTGTCTTCTCAAGGAAAAGCAGGCAACAACGGTATATTCCGATCGAAGATTCTAAAGTACTTGAGAGCACCTGATCGGAATAGAACATACCCCATGTAAACAGAGGCATGAATATTTAAATCTGAATAGTTTAATCGGAAGGACAAAAACACTGCTGATGAAAGAAAAGTAGCAACAAATAGTGAACATACGCTATAACCAGATGCACTGTGAGAGGTTAAGAAGTAAAACCCGAAGCATCTGTGAACAATTAAAGAGACCCTATGCAACATTTTCATAGTCATAAAATTGCTTAGAAATCGCTGTTTTGCTTGACTGACCAGTTTTATCTGAAAAAGTAATATATCCTCTCGCCCCCAGTGTCCCTATCCGCTATTGCAGCCTTGCAGTTTGTCCATGGAGCGATCACTCCTAGTTTACATCTGGAAGTGAGACGCACGAGGAACGAGAAGAACCACGCTGGCAATTTATACATATAAATACACACACTAAAGCTGTAGGGGAAGCTCTGCAGAGAAATATGCAAGCATAAAACGAGCGAAAACGAAAAGCGAACGCGAAACCAGCGACGATATTGCCAATCCTGCATAGTTTTCCTTTAAAGGCAAAATTTATCTTAGTCTCATGGGGCTCATTGTAAACTTCATCAACAACATGTTACAACATCTTTATTCACACTTTACAGCTATATTGCAATTATTGTTTTGAAAATTATGGGACTAGACAGAGAGGGTGCCAAGTAATCAAATCACTGCATGCTGATTAATACACAAGAGCTGTGTGGGTCACAGAATTGGACTGGCAGACATTTGGGACTCTGGCCAAGGCCAAACTGACCTTGCAGGACTGGAACGCTAAAACCTATAACTAAATGTTTTATATTATGTGCATCGAATCATAACTGAATCGATTCAACTAACAAAATAATGATAAGTGATGTTAAAAGGAAAATGTGATTAGTTAGGAAATGGAAGGTCGTGACAATTAATAATGCAGCATGAATACACACAATGAAAGGACTGGTTAGATCTGCAGCGGCATACAGGAGGTGCAGGGGGTAGGTGCTTAACCCAGCAATGGACAGGGGAGAGAGAGTGAGAGGGAGGGAAAGAGAGAGAGAGAGAGAGAGAGAGAGAGAGAGAGAGAGAGAGAGAGAGAGAGAGAGAGAGAGCAGGGGGAGAAGAGAAAGGGAGAGAGAGGGAGAGAGAGAGAGAAAGAGAGAAGTGGGAGAAGAGAAAGGGAGAGAGGGAGAGAGAGAGAAAGAGAGGGAGAGTGGGAATAGAGAGAGAGAGGGGAAGAGACAGAGAGAGAAAGAGAAGGAGAGAGAGAAAGAGAGGGAGAGAGAGGGAATAGGGAGAGAGAGAGGGGAAGAGAGAGAGAGAAAGAGAAGGAGAGAGAGGGAGAGAGAGAAAGAGAGAGAGTGCAGGGGAGGAGAAGAGAGAGGAAGGCAGGAGGGTGGATGAGTAGAGCGAGAGCGCGAGCAAGGGTGAGAGCGGGGCGGAGCCATGGCCTATGAGCAGAGACAGGAAGTACCCAGGTCCTCTGGCATGTGCAGGACGGTTTGCATGGCGTCTTCCAGCAGCTGGGTGCCGTCACGGTAACCGGTGGGCACCAGCAAAGCCGGTGAGGCGGGGGGACGTGGGGAATGGGGGGGAGGGGGGCACTCGGAACCTAAACACAGACGGACGAGGGGTGGGGAGGGGGGTGATATGAGGAGACAGTGGAACCACACAGACACAGTCAAGGGTACACGGAAGGCTCACAATCACAACATTTAGAAAAATGTCTCTCAGACCTGGAGTCCTTGCCCAGCCCTTTGGGAAGTATTTGGTAGAGGACTAGCAGACACAGAGCTGATCCATGTGCTCAGGATCGCACATGTATTTGAAAATCTATCGGAGCATGCACATGCTTCAACTATTTCAAATGTGTTTGCTAGGAGAACTGCTTTCTGCGCTCTTCAAATACTTCAAAAGACAGACAGGTGTCCCAGGTCTGATGTGAATTAACAATCACAAACAATCACAATTTATATACAGACAGTGCTTGTGATTTACAAGTGATGGATCACATTTGATTCATGTTGAAAACACTCACAAAACACGCACAAGCACAACTTTTGAAGAAGAAAACATGACAGATATGCAAGTAAATTATCAGAAGTTGGGACTGTTCTTGCATGTTGGTTTGACATGAACTGGACCAGTTAACGCACGGCGTTAACATTTGGGAACATTTGAACAATGACAGCAGGGGGGGCAGAGGTGTGCATGCCAAAGGCACCAGGATCAAAACCTCTGGTGCATCTCCCCTCTGGCTCGCCATGTCTGTGCTTTACCTGCTAGCGCCTCCGTGTGGCTGAGCAGGAGGCTGCGCTGGTGGTCGGCGTCGGAGTTCAGGTCGTTGGGCGGAGGCGAGTCCGGCGGCTCCTCCTCGAAGGTCTGCCAGGCCAGCAGGCTGGCGTCGGCGTCGTTGAGATAGCCGTTGGACGTCTCGCTGCTCATGCTCTCGCCTGAGCGGCGCACAGGAAATCACGGCGGTCAGAACATG
>NC_085013.1:20286800-20331800 GCF_963854185.1 Sardina pilchardus | reverse complement strand
CTTGTACATTTGCATCATTTGCACATCATAAAAATTACACAAACACACAGAGCCATCATTACTTTCGCTCAACTCATCAACACAACACCAATAATAATACAAATATACAATAATATAAACAATCCTGGAAATGTCTTAAAAGCGGAAGGGTGACAGGGTTCACATTCCGACATGGCAGTCTACCGTTGCCTGACACCGTTTAAAGTTATACCCCCCCCGACCTGTGTCGGATGGCACCGTTACTATACTGTACATAAACCTCACTCCAGGTGCGTGATTTACCTGGTGGAAAACCTCGTTGACGAAGCTATACCTCCACACCTGTGTCGGTTAGCACTGTTACCAAATACAGTATGAACCTGACCCCAGCATTGTGCTCTACCTGGTAGAAGACATTGTTGACGAAGTTAGAATCCCCCCCCCCCCCCCACCTGGGCCGGATGCCACCGTTAAACCTCCCCCTAGGTGTGTGCTAGGTGCTTTACCTGGTGGAAGACCTCGTTGACGAAGTTAGAATCCCCCCCCCACCTGTGTTGGATGCCACCGTTAAACCTCCCCCTAGGTGCATGCTTTACCTGGTGGAAGACCTCGTTGACGAAGTTATACCACCCCCCCCACCCCCCCCAACACCTGTGTCGGATGCCATCGTTACCGCACGTAAACCTCCCCCCAGGTGTGTGCTTTACCTGGTGGAAGACCTCGTTGACGAAGTTGACGTTGTCGCGCGTGGACAGCAGGATGGCGTGCACCATGTCGTAGACGGCGCGGTGCTCCTCCTCCACGCTGCACAGGCTGGAGCTGCTGGCCCGCCGCTCCGTCAGCGTGCTGCTGTTGGAGTGGCTCTTCTCCGGCTCGCTGCCCACGCTCATCGGCCCGTTGGACTCCAGCGTCTCCGAGATGGAGCCGCCGCGCTCCTGACCGACACTGCCCGCAGTCACGGTCTGGGACGGAACACGAGGGGCGCGTGGAGAGACAACGTTAAGTAGTGCTGCTAGTGGGTTTTAAAAGGCTATCTATTTAATAATACAGTATATTTGTATAATAGAAGTGTGTTAGAGGGGGCAGTAGAAGTGTGTTAGAGGGGACAGTAGAAGTGTGTTAGAGGGGCAGTAGAAGTGTGTTAGTGGGGCAGTAGAAGTGTGTTAGAGGGGCAGTAGAAGTGTGTTAGCGGGGCAGTAGATTAGAGGGGGCAGTAGAAGTGTGTTAGAGTGGGCAGTAGGGGTGTGTTAGATGGGGCAGTAGAGGTGTGATGGAGGGGGCAATAAAAGTGTGTTAGAGGGGGCAGTTGGGGGCAGCTGAGGGCAGCTGGGGGCTCACCTGGATGAGCTTGGGGAGGACCTCGCCGCCGTTCTTGGTGGTGGGCGGCGCCGAGCTGACGTACTTCTTCTCCAGGAAGAAGTTGACCAGCCAGGTGATGAAGGCCACGCGGGGGGCCAGGTACTGGTCGCGCGTGCAGAACGTGCTCTCATTGTTCCGCGTCACCGGAACGTACAGCGGCTTTGGTCGGTGGTGCGGCAGGTCTTCAGGTGAGCACCGACAGAGACAGAATAAAACGGAGAGAGAGAGAACGAGATAGTTAAGAAAAGTATATACCCCCTCCCCTCCCTTGTTTATGAAACTCAATAAACAGTTGATAATAAATAAAAAAAAGAAATGTATATATATATACTATTCTTTCTTATATATATATATAGCAAACTTTACTCCTACTCAATTGCGTCTGTTTCCAGGGGATATTGACCTGCCTTGGATATTTCTCATTTTGTCAATTATGTCGCTGACAACACTTTGGTATTTCCACCTGACGGTCCACTGGGAGATATCAAAGGAATCTCATTCTTCTTCACAAAGCACCTTTTCAAGTGCTAGCCTTTAATTGGCAATTAACTTTGCAGGAGCTGCCAGGATTGTCATTCAGCCACCACGAGAATCCTGCATTGAAGCGGAGTAATAGCTCTCGACAGCACTGTGGACTAACAGTGTGGAGTAGCTGCTGCGTGTGTGTGTGTGTGTGTGTGTGTGTGTGTGTGTGCGCGTGTGTGCGCGTGCTTGAAACTTAGCTAGCAGCTCCCAAGTCTCTCTCTTTCTCTCCGTCTGGTGACTTCTAAAGCTCCAATTGTGCTCCACAAAGGAAACACTTGCAGCGCGGCCGGGCGAATAGCAGTGATTAGTGAATAGATGGACACATGAAAGCGTAGCGAGAGAGTACAAATTTAATCAACGGCGAGTGACTATCATTTCCGAAACTGCTAGTCTAGAAGATGAGAGCATTCCACTGGAAGTTCTGTCTTTTGAAGACGGCAGCATGATCCTCAACGGATCTGCCGTATGAAGGAGCATTAGACACAACGCCTCTCAAGCGACTGAGATGAGGAAAAGGCAGAGAAAGGAGAATCCTCTCCACCCAGTGAAAGAATTCATTTTCACTTCAGCATTACAGAAACTTTCAGTACTGTCTAGAGAGGGACACATCCACAAACAGTAGACAGAGACACACACACACACACACACACACACCTAGTAAAGGCTTGTAGAGGTTGGTGAGCTTGGTAAAGGAGGGGAAGAGGTGCGGCAGGTAGTACTTCTTGAAGAGGGAGAAGAGAAACCGGAAACCCGAATCTTGGTTATCTCGGTTCTTCCACTCCAAACTAGACGCCTAGGAAACACACACATAAACACACACAACGTTAATACTCAAAAGATTGAATCATGCTACATATTCTACATATAAAAGATAGCCATGAAAATGGCTGAATAACCAGATAGATAGATAGATAGATAGACATTTATAATCATTAATCAACCTGATCAGTTTGGAACTAGTTTGTTTAGTTTGTTTATTTGGTAAGCAAAACAAATATTCATGTCATTATTTTGAGTACATCAGATTACAGCATTTTCTCCACTAAAGAAACATTATTCTGAAACACTCTAATGAGTGGAATTGAAATTCTGCGAAGAGAGAAGCCCACCTGGACAACCATGAACTTGAGGACTATTTGCAGGACATAGCACGTCTGGTCATCAGCTACTTTCTCCCCAGGAGTGGCGGGCACCAGTGGTGTGATCTCTTCAGGCACGACCTTGGCTGCAACACACAAGGTCACACACACACACACACACAACAACAACACTGAGGGAAGCACGAAAACTCTGGAAAACATCCGCACGTTATCAGCGTTACTTTACAGGAAGGTTTTGGAATTGCCCCCCCCCCCCCCCCCCCCCCCAAAAAAGAAAAAAGAAACAGTCCTTTTTAATTAGCCTGGCATTGTCTGGCGATGGCCTACACGGAGACATGGGCATTGATTGGCCTTGAGAGTGGTACACCCAAGGCCTGTGCTAAAATGGCTTTTTCATTTTCAATGTGGGCATGAAAGGTTTGGAGGCTCCACTCAGCGCCCCCGCTGCGTCGGCCTCCACTGCTGGTGCTAGCTTTGTCCCGACCGCTCCGCACTCTTGACAAGATGCGCGCCGCGTCCTTGGAGCCGCCCATTGTACCAATGAAACACATCTTTTTCCGCCGCTCAGGCACTTTATTAAGAAATGTCACATATGCAGTCTGAAAAGAAAATGATTCTCTCTCTCTCTCTCACTTTCTCTCCCTCTCTCGCTCTCTCCTTCTCTCCCCCCCCCCCCCCCCCTTCTGCCTCAAGATCGCCGAGGGGCTCGGTGCCATAACGATCCCTTTTCTCAGAGGGAGCGTTTGTTAATACAAAGCTTGAATAATTGACTCGAGGTGTTCGGAGGGAGAGACTATTATTAGGTGACATTGCAAATGATAAAGCAGTGGGGCTGAGTGGCGGCAGAATGAATGGAGAGGCTTTTCAAACACTAGTATCAGAGGACTGACTAAAGCACGGGGGTGTGTTGTCCGCTGTAATAAGGGGAGAGCGGAGGGTGGGCCGGCACACACACACGTCCGCTTCCGATGTGGAGAAAATGCAAATGAGTAAATAAGCGTCCCAACTAATTTTGTCCCCATGAGGCACCCTTCAGCAGAAACGGAAGAGAAGCCCAACATGCGATTATATCTCTTCTGGGGGTTGTCGCTCTTCTGACTCGAGAGGGTTTCCATAGACGCCTTTTAGATGGATATGGTGAAGGAGATCACGTGATTGGCTTTTTTGTGTTTTTTTTTGCGAAAAAGCAAAGTGTGGCCAAAATAGAGAGCCGAGTATGCTGCAGCCTGTCCTAGAGTCGCCTGTCCTAGAGGCAAACCCAACCGATGACTGCACCTCACACCAGTGTGACTAGCTGTGCCATGGCCTAGTTCAAACACAATGGTGTGTTCATTGGTCAGCAGTGTGTGAGTATATGTGTGAGCTTGTGCATGAGTTGGTGCGTTTGTATGTGTATGTGTATGTGTATGTGTGTGTGTGTGTGTGAGAGAGAGAGAGAGAGAGAGTGTGTGCAAGTGTGTGTGTTAGTGTGTGTGTGTATATGTATATGTGTGTGTGTGTGTGTGTGTTAGTGTGTGTATATGTATGTGTGTGTGTGTGTGTGTGTGTGTGTGTGTGTGCATATTATGTGTAATCCAAATAAAGAAGTAAACTGTGTGTGTGTGTGTGTACTGTATGTGTGTGTGTGTGTGTGTGTGTGTGTGTACCATCGGGGGGGTTGGAGAAGGGGTTGTAGATGATGGTGTCCAGTGTGCAGGGCCCTCGTGAAGAGGAGACGGCAGGGAAGCCCGGCACCAGACAGGCGAAGATGAGGAGCTGCTCCTCGCCACAGTTCGTCTGCAGCGCCTGCAGCCACAGCAGGAAAAGACGGATCCCCTCACAGCGAATCTGCAGAGAGAGCACACACACACACGCGCGCACACACGCACACGCACACGTACACACACGCACGCACACACACACGCACAAACACACACACATAAATCCATAATCAGATGCGTATCCACTGCTCCCATGCACATGTAACACAAGTGCAAATGGCACAGCATTGATTTCTTCAAGAGCAACCCACAGATCTGGAGCAAAGGGGTGACCTGCACGCACATCAGTATCTATACGACTATATCACTGACCTGCACGCACATCAGTATCTGTACGACTACATCACTGACTTGCACGCACATCAGTATCTATACGACTACATCACTGACCTGCACGCACATCAGTATCTATACGACTATATCACTGACCTGCACGCACATCAGTATCTACACTGACCTGCACGTACTGTGCATCAGTATCTATACTGACCTGCACACACATCAGTATCTATACGACTATATCATTGACCTGCACATCAGTATCTATACTGACCTGCACGCACATCAGTATCTACCGTATACGACTATATTACTGACCTGCACGCATATGCATCAGTATCTACAGTATACGACTATATTACTGACCTGCACATACTGTACATCAGTATGACTGACCTGCACGACACGCACATCAGTATCTACCCGTAATTTCCGGACTATAAGCCGCAGTTTTTTTCCCATGCTTTGAACCCTGCGGCTTATACAACAGTGCGGCTAATCTGTGTGTTTTTACAGCTAACGACCACTAGGGGGGGCTTCTCAACCTATGGATATTACAGGTTACGGTCCAACACCTGCGGCTTATAGCCCAGTGCGACTTGTATATGTACATATTTGTATTTTCCCCTAAATTTCGCTGGTGCGTCTTATATTCAGGTGCGCCTTATAGTCCGGAAATTACGGTACAGTATACAACTATATTACTGACCTGCACGTGCTGTACATCAGTATGACTGACCTGCACGACACGTACATCAGTATCTATACAACTACATTACTGACCGGTATTTATCTGACTAGACCATAACCCACTGTGGTTGCAGTGTATAGATTCACCACATAGTGCTACGGAGATAAAACGCCAAAATGGCCGAAAAACAGGTTTGCTCCCAGTCACCAGCTACAGAGGTGCCATGGCGATCCCATTTATGACGGAAGGGTGCTGTGGTTTTGATCTGTGGTTAGATGAACGTATTTACCTTAAAAGAGTTTCCAGTGTGCAAAAGTTTCTTGAGAATAGAACCTGTGATAGATAGAGAGAGAGAGAGAGAGAGAGAGAGAGAGAGAGAGAGAGAGAGAGAGAGAGAGAAAGGGACGTGAGGCAGGACACAGAGAAGAAAACAAAACACATGACCAGTTGCATCATGCAGCTCGTCCTGCAAGTCCACTCATGCTGACCGGCACCGTTAGCCTGTTTGTTTAGCTGACGGGTATTGACTCTGGAGGAGAAAAGCGCTGCGCTGCACGGCACTGCCCGCTCACCTAATGAAAAACGGAAATCAATTTGCGTTCTGCGGATCTGCTAAGTGTATCTGGCACGCGCGTGTTGATCAGAGAGGGCAGGGCATCTGACGGCCACATGTCCTACTGAGACTGATCGAATCGGACATGAGTAGTTATTCAATCCTAGCTCTCGTCCTCTGAGTGTGTGTGTGTCTGTGTGTCTCTGTGTGTCTGCGTGTGTGTGTGTCTTTGTATGTCTGTGTGTGTGTGCATCTCAGTGTGTCTCTGTGTATGTGTGTATGTACTGTATGTGCGTGTGCATATCTGAATCTATGTCTGTGTATGTAAAGATCCAAGTCTGTTAAAAATAAACACTCTGAATACAAAAAAAACCCCAACAACCTTGAACCAAACATGACACCAAACAAGTGAAAACTAGTGAGAGCAGAAATCAAAGAAGACAGAGCCTCGGAGAGCGGGGGGGAAGGGGGTTACGGTTGGGGGGCCCTTGACAGCGGCTGTGCACGCTCGACCACTTGCAGCGAAGGCCCTGAAGCACTACTTGGCCCCCTCAGGAGTGCCGCAGGAGTGTTATTGACTTCGGCGCCTCTCGCGCACCCCAAATAAAAGGCAGCCTACTTCTGCTAAGCCCACGCAGCCAGAGGTCAAACACGGAGCAGCATCCGTCACTTTGGGTTGAGGCTTTTTTCCCTCTTTACTTTGAACCAATTCCTGCTCAGCTAGCACTGCCATATTTCTTTAGCATTTCCGATATCGTTTAAGATGCCATATGTGTCTTGTATTGTGCACATACGATGAGTATGGTTGTACATTTGGGTAAGAGCTCTGGAGTGAGCAATGAGCAACGGTGGGACGTGTGTTTGTACCCAACACAAACTAGCATGAGCACGAGCTGCTGGGAAAAGCACTGTGAGGAGATAAGAGCATTGGCATCCTCCAGCGCCTGCTCCACAGCATGCTGGTCAGGGTGGAGGAGATGCATCTGGAGGGGGGGGGGGGGGGGGGGGCAAGGAAGAGGGGGGGGGGGGGGTGCGGTTCTAATTGGGGTTATCTCTTTCCTCCGAGGGTCCCACCGCTGGCGAGGCTGAAACCGAGCGACGCATAATTCAATTAGTGATTAGCATTTCAAATGAAGCCGCCGCCACAACCCTCGCCATTAGCATTTCTCATTTAGCCTCCCCGACAACCCCCTCATCTAAAACCGCCCACCCACCCAGCCAGCCTGCCTGCCTTCTTCCCGCGACTAATTATTTCCTGAGCACGGCGAGCGTTTAAGTCCGGTTAGCTGGGTAATCTCTCGCGGCCTCGCGTCTTTCCGCGCGGCGGTAGTTATGGAAACTAAGGCGAAGAGGACACACAACCGCAGGTCGAGTCTCGACACACAGAGAGGAGCCCGCGGCGTTGGAGTGGCCACACAGTTTTAAACCGGACTGTCCTGCAGAGGACATCTGAACGGTTGTTTGCCGCCTCTCTGAAGAGTGGACAGCGTCTGAGTGGTTCAGCAGGGCCTGGCTAATCGGCGTCAACGGCCGTAAACGGGCTCATCACCTGTGATGTGTATCAGACAAAGGTGGAAAAGTCCGGCATCAGAAAGTCCAACCATGTATTATTAGTTCTACCTCTGTACTTACTGTGACACAGGTGATGGCTGCTCTACCTGGCTGAAGAGTGCTAAATAGAATCGGCTGGTTTAAGTGAGTGGTTGGCACAGATATGTGGTCGGACGTTTACTTTCTGAAGGTGGACTTTTCAACCCCTGGTGTCAGAGCAAACTCAGTCTAAGAAACGATTCGATGGACTTGTGGCGTTTTCGTTTTCTGGGCGTGACCATGACCACAATATTGCTGAGGTCCAATTTTGTAGCAACTAAAAACAGCACGATGCTAAAATGCTTGTAATTGGCCGGAAGCCGTTCAGGCAAAATTAACTATGCCCTACTGCCATTATACATTTGGATTCACACATCCAATACATAAATACAACATAAAGAACGTTGTACAAAAAAACAGGTAGGACATACCTATACTGTGAAACTGCCATCGACTGCGGATTTCTTCGGGTAGGAGTTGAAGAATTTTCTAGAGAAAAAAAAACAGACAAAAACAAACATCAGGCATATTCAGATCTCGCTTGAGCAATCCAGTGACACTTGATCATTCCACAAGAAACACCTCGACAGTGAAAACGGGCAAATAAATCACAGAGCTGAAAGACCTTCCTCATAGTCCTCGCTAAAGGACTAATTAAGAGGACATTACTTAGGCCTGCGCTGCTTTAAAGAGCCAATCCATCAACACGAGGACACACACACACACGCAAACATACACACACACACGCAAACATACACACACACACAAACAAACAAACAAACGCACACACACACACACACACACACACAGGCATACATACACAAGCACAAACACATGCACACAAGCAAGCACACACACACACACACACACACACACACACACACACACACACACACACACACACACACACACACACACACACACACACACACACACACACACACACACACACACACACACACACACACACACACACACACACACACACACACACACACACACACACACACACACACACACACACACACACACACACACACACACACACACACACACACACACACACACACACACACACACACAAACACACACACACACACAAACACCTCTGGCTATCCTCTGGCCTGAGGCTGCGCTCTGAGTTCATGACTCAGTAATTTCACCCGTGCAGGCCGTGGTGTGTGTGTGTGTGTGTGTGTGTGTGTGTGTGGAGGGGCCGGCCTGCTGACAGGGGACACAGCTCATAATGTCATCACCTCAGCGCTGGGGGATTTATGAGTGGGTTAGCGAGTGTGTGTGTGTGTGTGTGTGTGTGTGTGGGTTAGCGAGCCCCGACCCCTCTGACCCGTAGTCATTACGCTAAATCAGACGCGGTCCCAGCGGACAGATGAAACCAGAGGCCAGGGCATGCAGCCGCAGCCTCACCATTAGCAAAAGAGCATGATGGGAGAGGGGCCCAACAACACACACACACAGACACACACACAGACACACACACACACACACACACACACACACACACACACACACACACACACACACACACACACACACACACACACACACAACACAAAGATACACACACACACACACACACTAGACTCACTCGCTAAGGACAATGGATGAGGTGGGAAATGGGCTGTTAGTCTGAGACAAGTTCATCAAAACGCTAAATTGAAACAAATCGAAAAGAAAGTCACCAGCAAACACTCTTAACACAAAGACCGACTTTCCGGTTGCGGATAAAAAAAACCCAATAAAAATGGCATAAAATCCTTTCATTTGGAACAAATATCGCAGGTGTGTAAAACACTTTTACTAGACTGCTGCCATTCCATTTCAGCCTCTCCTCTCCTCTCCTCTCCTCTCCTCTCCTCTCCTCTCCTCTCCTCTCCTCTCCTCTCCTCTCCTCTCCTCTCCTCTCCTCTCCTCTCCTCTCCTCTCCTCTCCTCTCCTCTCCTCTCCCCATCTGGGCGAACTGACAGGCGTCACTCCCGGTGCCTGAAGGACCCCGCTCGGCGGGCGGTCCGGGGCGGCGGCTCAGCGCGGTGATGGAGTGCGTGACGACACATGTGTGCGGGAGCATTGATGCGCGGCGCTATTGATCCGAGCGCCGTGTGGCTGCACTGCCCAGGGAGGAGCCCGGATTACAGGCAATCAGCAACTCAGCCAGGCCTGCTAGGTGGGAACAGCAGGGGGCCCGCGCTAAGCCCTCACACAGGCAGACGCTGCAGCGGACGACCAAGTGTGGAAGTGTGCGGATTTGTGAGTGTGTGTGTGTGTGTGTGTGTGTGTGTGTGGGGGGGGGGGGGGTCACACATTTGGAAAAGGAGTTTTGTAATATCACTCCTTTCGCCTCCTTTCCGTCCAAGACTGGCAGACACAGAAAGAGGAGGAGAGAGAAAGAGAGAGTGAGAGTGAAAGAGAGAGGGAGAGAAGGGGGTTTGAGAGAGAAAGAGAGAGAAAGAGAGGGGGAAGAGAGAGAGAGCAGGAGAGAGGGGGAAGAGAGAGAGAAAGCAGGGGAGAGTGGGTGAAGAGAGAGAGAGAAAAAAAGAGATAGCAGGGGAGAGTAGGAGAGAGAGAGAGAGAGAGAGAGAGAGAGAGAGAGAGAGAGCAGGGGAGAGCAGAGACCCCCTGCGGCGCTGCACTGGAGCGCTTGTGGAGGCGGTGAGCGTCCTCGGGCCCGGCGGTGGCGGTGGCGGTGGCGGCGGCGGCGGCTGGAGTCGGCGCTAATCTGCGGCCGGCGGCCAGGCATAAAGATGGGAGCATTACTGCTGGGACGCCGCGCCCGAGAGCCTCCCGCATCCCCGTCCCCGTGATCCACACTTAGCTTTCCAGCCGCACGGCGAGCATGCCGCCGAATACGCTTCCCACCAAGGTGTCCTCCACTACCAGTGGGAGACTTCAGCAGCGCCCATCTTTTTTTATTATTATATTTTTTTTTCATTTGAATTATGACCGAGTATCCAAAACTGGACTTCTGGCCTCTATCTTTTGCTCTATCTTGCGTTAAACCTTTCTGGAGTGAAGAGCCCATGCTGTGGGCTGACAATAACAATCCTGGAGAATGCATGTAGACGTAGCTCCTAAAATGGCCATCCCTGCTCTATTGGTGGTTAACATACAAGTGCAAGAATCTAAAAAAAATTGCTACTTTGGAACATAGAGTTGCAGCCACCAACATCAGTAAAATGCAGAAGATGTCCAGTTATTTTGTCCATTCAGTTTATTGCTTGTTTAGCAGAGTGCATTTGAAATGCATGCATGTTAAAAATGGGCACTATTTTGGAAGCACATTAACAAAAAAAGTTTGTTAAAATCGTAAACATCATTCTGTAACCAGCACTTGGTGTACCAGCCACTAACATTAACAAATAACAGTAACAAATAACAATAACAAAAAACAAATCAATGGTTTCCGACCGTTAAACAACATAACCATTTGATGTCCATGCAGCATGGACAGAGTTACTTACGAAAACATTGCAACAAATAATTGACTGAACGTAATAGCCAAGTATAGCCATTACAGTCAATAGCCTGCCAGACAAGAGGCAAACCTATAGGTCAACAGACTGGCAGTGAGGGCCGAGGGACATGTGACATGCATGGGCCACAGTGTGCGCCATGTGACATGTGAGTATGCAAGTGACAATGTGTTGTAAAGGGTCAACGTTCAGGGTCACACACACACACACACACACACACACACACACACACCTGAAACGTTCTATTCTCTGTCAGTACAGTTCAGGCCAAAGAGCAAATGGAATAACGTCTCCAGGCAAGTTCAAATGGTGCATCTCCCCGTCGTAAACCGCTAAACATCTAAAGCTTTATGGCATATGACATCATGTTTCAACATAATGAATGAGAAACTAACAGAGTGACATCACATCTCATCTCAACTCAACCAAGTGACATCAGGGAAATCAGTAAAATAAATAAGGCATGAGGATGACTCAATTCATAGCCAAGTCAGAGTGAGGCATATCTTTCCAGTGAAATCATGAGTGACGGCACTGGGTGGCCAGGGACAGTAATAACGAGCAAATACTCAAAAGCAAAATAATCACCACCCTGCTCACAACAAAATCTCTGGACCATAACTTGGCAATAGTGGAGCCAAAGTAACACTTACATTAGAGCTATCTCAATAAGGACAATAAAACTGTGCAAACAGTTACCGTAATTTCCCAACTATTAGCTGCAGCTTATACATTGATTTTGCAAAGTTTCTTCAGCTATGAGGTTAATACACTGGGGCAGTTAATATGGTATTAACATGGTTTTGTGTCTTTTCACTTGCATAAAACACTGTCCTGCAGCTCGTACACAATATGGCTAATATACAGGAAATGACTGTAACGTAACAAAGACAACATTTCAGAGACACATTTGTGATTGTATTAGTAAAATGAGCAACATCTTGCATCACGTCCCACAGCACTTATTGCTGAAGAGGCGTAATGTTGCCTCCTCGCCAGAGGGGGGCAGCAGCACGTCATAGTCCAAGGCTCTCACCATGAGAGCTGTTGTAAAAGTGCAGTCAGATGACATGTGAAATCGAGTTGGGAACTATCCGGGTCACGGGCGGCTGTCAGTCAAATCACTGGAATACATTACTCGGACCGCAGGAGAGAGCCACAGCCCACATGAGAGGGAGAGGAAAGAGTCCACCCAAGGTCCTGGTTTGTTTAACAAATATGACTGTGGGCCAGCCCATTAGGCTCAGGGACTGGAAAACTGGATGTGAAAGAGGAAATATCATAGAGGTACTGTAGGGTTTCGGCCTCCCCGGGCGATACAATTGCTTGGAAAAGGGAGTAGAATATAAATCAACCAAACGCCTCAGTGTAATAAAAACAACATTAAAAATGGTAATAAAAAAAAATCTAGAATAATAAAAAAAAAGATCTAGTGATCTCTGCCTCACTTTAAAAGAAAGTTCTGTTGTTTCAAACGGCGTGAGTTTGTTCGTTGTCAGAAGCACATGACTGTGCTCAGCTGTAAACACTGGAGTAAAAGCAAGAAGGGAAAAGAACAACATCAGCAGATGCTGACTCCTCCTTTTTTCCAGTGGTACCAAACGAAGTCAAAGAAGAATGGGTGTCAGCCAGACCAGCCCAGGCCAGGCCAGGCCAGCTCGGGCCTATATCCACTGGGATTGAGCCAACGAGCGAGAGGGGTGAGGTCATTCGGCCTGCCGCTCTGGCCAGTGAGGGGACACCCACAGTAGGGGGGGGGGGGGGTGGCAGGCGGCTGCGGTGGTCATACGAGTCAACACTGTTTTATTCATGACCTACTTGAGCCATTCACACACAGCGCACCGTTTTCATGCGCCAGTTGGTGAGGCGAGGGGGACGGGGTTTAAACCGTGCCAT
Organism: Sardina pilchardus; assembly: GCF_963854185.1. Lineage (NCBI taxonomy): Eukaryota > Metazoa > Chordata > Actinopteri > Clupeiformes > Clupeidae > Sardina > Sardina pilchardus. The sequence goes on along the minus strand of NC_085013.1, from coordinate 20,318,580 downwards.
CGATCAGGTCTTAAACTCCCCGTCATCCTGACGAGAGCAGGGAGGGAGGGAGGGAGGAGGGGGGGGGGCAGTGAAATCGTTTGTGGCTGATTAACATAGTCATTCATCCGACTGGCTTTCAAGAGAAAAAAAAAAAAGGCCAAATGCTTACACTGCGCTGACGTCTTTAAAAGGTCAGCACATGACAGTTGAGTGTGTGCTGTCCCATCCAAGCCATTTAAAAAAAAGGCTTCACGAGGAGAATCAAGAGGAGCTCTATGCCGGGGCAGCACCTCAGTAATTCCCACACTAAAATTAAACACAGTCCGACATGAATTACTGGACAGAACTGAGCTGACAGGTTTTTTTTTTTTTGTGGTTGTTTGCTTTTTTTTGGAGGTTGTAATTTTGGCCCTGATGTGCAACTTGTCTCTCTCATGCCCTCTGTCTAACCTCCCCCGGAGTCTTATCTCAGTGGTACAGTCTGAGAGGGGTCAGGAGACTGGCTGGCATGACCCCTGAGTCTTATCTCAGTGGTACAGTCCCAGAGGGGTCAGGAGACTGGCTGGCATGACCCCCGAGTCTTATCTCAGTGGTACAGTCCTAGAGGGGTCAGGACACTGGCTGGCATGACCTCAGAGTCAGCAGAGGTCGCCTGGTAAGGGTGACTCTCCCAGGAAATGGACAGCGTTTCCGCCGTGCCCTCCGCAGCATCCCAACGTCATGCTGACTCAGAGTCACAAGGACCACAGGGGTCAGAGGTCGCGGGGGACTTCCCCGGAGGGAAGTGATGAAAAAGGTTCAGAGTCGAGGTCCGTCAACTCTGATCCTGTGCCATTTTAAACATGGACAGGTCCTTCATCCTGTAACCGCTGGAGTCAACTCTGATCCTGTGCCATTTAGATATGGACAGGAAGGCCACAGGTCCTCTGTTTTCTCAAACTCAGCCGCCCCCCCCCCACCCCCACCCCTCCGATCCTACTCAGACATTGTGACTCAGGGGACTTTCCTGGCAACACAGAATCCTTCTAAGAATGCTGAGCTCACTGACTGTGCAATCGGGCCATTTTTCACATAGATCTCGGTTTCTCGAGGTCACCGAGTATTGTCAGTGCTGAACAAAAAACTAGGGTTACAAAAACTAGGTGCTACATACCTAGCTCCAGTTGCTGCAGCTAACAGCATTTTTTTCCCGTACCGACAGGACTTGTTGACCTCGAGAAACAGAGATCTATGTGAAGAATCGCCAGAGTTTTCCTTTAAAGTCTTCATTAAATGTGTGCAAATCTGAAGCGCCTAAAACCTTGTTAGGCATTTTTCATTAGCAGCATAATATGCCAATAAAACTAAACAGCAGCCCTGATATAAATCACTGAGCTCCTAAATGGAGAGGCTGCTGTCAATATCTTCAAATTGGCAACAGGATACACTCCCCTGTCCATTACACACCAGTTACAACCCATTACAAGATTGATCTCTCTATTAAATATCAATACTGGGCCTTCTACAATAACCATGCATTCTCTGACAAAGCTTAATGGTTCTAGTGTCTTAAAAAGACCCAGATTCCTTAAGGCAGACGAAGCTCCTGGCTATTAAACTGTCTGGTCTGCTTAAAAGGCTCACGATGAGAAAACTAAGTGAAGGCCTTCAGTACTGCCAAAACCCAGGAGCACCATCACGAATCACAATGATGATGATGATGATGATACTAGCCGGGCACGGCTCACCTCGCGGCTCAGACAGACGGGCAGACAGGAAGGATGGCATGCAAATGAGTGTCCTCGGTCGGCACGCCCGCCCGGCCGCTTCCCCCCCGTGCCATGAGAGGCCCTTTTGTGCCCAGCACCTGTGACTCAGCCCGAGCCCAGTAAAGAGGTAATGGAGTGCTCAGGGCCCGGAGAAAGCGCCCATTATGTGCCCGTCCGGGGGCAAAGGCCAGACAGCGAGAGCTAATCACTGACACTGCCTACAAAAGCCATCGGAGCGCGGAGAGGGGAGATGCCTGGGACACGATTAAAGGTGCCGTCAGCGATTGAACAGGAAGTCGTGTTTGTTTATGTTCATATTTGAATTTATTAGCAGACGGGTTTTTTTTTTTTTTACCAAAACAACATAAATTATAGTTATATCAACGACCAAACGAAACACACCAGGGCGGTAAAGCTAAGCTCACCCCTCCCTTCAGTATTCCCAGAGAAACTCCACACACAGTTTTGCTTCTGTTTGGGATACAGGATGCTGTTCGTTTCCAGTTTTCGGGGCCTGGGATGCCTACAGAGACCGTTTTTTATTTTTTTTTGTTTACAGTGTAATCACAGAACGGGCATACTGTATGTGCAGCTCATGGGTTGGGAGGAGCTGATGAATGTGACAAAACAACTTGAAATTGTGTATAATCGCTGACCTCACCTTTTATCATTGCCATGTGATTGTGTGGTAAGCTGTCTTACAAACGTTGGTAAACATTGGTAAACATTTGTAAACGTTAGTAAACGTGCCTACCCATGAAATAAATTGAATACTTTGCTTTTGCTGCAGTGGCACCCCAACAAATAAATCATAGAATCATTTCCCCTTGTTAAATTCATTTGGCTCAATTTTACTGGCAAAGCGACTAAATGTGAAATCGGAACGGAAATGTTGAACGGATCATATGAGCATTTGATATGTTTAATTTAATTCATATCATTCACAAGGGGTAGAGACTTCAGATAATCTCTTCACTCCCTCATACAGACACACACACAGATATACACATGTCATGCATGCATACACACACACACACACACACACACACACACACACAAACACACACAGTGCAGTCACACATGTGTGTGTGTGCACACCCTCTGGAGCGCACATCTTATCCCAGTGGGAGTCTGCATTCTGGCAGACACAAAGAGCAGTCAAAGGTGGCACGGGAACAAAAGACTCTCCCCCTATACCGCCACCTCCCCACCCTGCCCTGCGGTGGCTACCGGGACCCCACCTCCTCCCACCCAGCGCCACCACCCAATCTCCAGCAGACACAAGACTGATCTCCCCCTCAGCCCAGCAAACCCCCATCCCAACCCCCCCCTTTTCTCCATCAACAATCATGACCCAGAATAAAAAGGGGGTTGCACACTGCTCAGAGGTGCTGAAGGTAATCCTACACACACGCCACCCCCCCACCCACACACACCCCATACAGCCTCCGACCCCAACAATAAACCTCTGCCACAGAAAAAGCGACCTAGTTCAACAACAACAACAAAAAAAACTCCACACATCCTGGAGATGGGGTTGATGTGAGGAGAAGCAGCGAGGAGAAACATCTCGATTCTATTGGTGAGAGCAAGGAGCAGTGGCGTTAGCGTAGCCGCTGCTGCAACAATTAGCTCCCAGCATAATGAATGGAACACGTCACACCATGTGTGTGATGGCAGCTCGTACGTTCAGAAAAACTAGACTAGTTTTCTAAAACTATTTTTAGGCGATGCGAACAGAGCGCTTCAGTTGCCTCCCTGTCAGACGTTGAGTGTGTAAGTGGTCTATATAGCTTATATGTGTATACACGTGTGTGTAAAAGAGGGAGAAGGGTGAGTGGGGTGATGAGGGCTGTCAGAGAGAGAGAGAGAGAGAGAGAGAGAGAGAGGTGATGAGGGCTGTCAGAAAGAGAGAGAGAGAGAGAGAGAGAGAAAGAGAGACAGAGAGACAGAGAGAGAGACAGAGAGAGAAAGTGGGGTGATGAGGGCTGTCAGAAAGAGAGAGAGAGAGAGACAGAGAGAGAGAGAGAGAGAGAGGTTGGCCAAGCCCGGCTCAGCATGGATGCGCTAATGGCTCCCCTCCTGTGGTCTGGCCCCCCACCGTCTCCGTGTCTCCTGGGCCCTGCCTAATGGCTGCCCCTACACACACACACACACACACACACACACACACACACACACACACACACACACACACACACACACACACACTACTGCCGCCGCCGCTGCTGCTGCGCACATCAGCCAGGTCAGGCTCCGCTAGCCTCGTGCTGACGTAAAGCCCACGAGACACACGCAACCAACACAAGCTTGCAAAGAAGAAGATGCAACTTACAATAAAGGAGTATTGCCTTGTAAATTGAGTTGCAAAGGCTTTAAAAGCCTTGCCCTTAAGCGCACAATGAAGCCATTCGTACAATACAATGGACAATCACACGAACAACAATGTTTTATAAAAACTCTTACAACCTACTATTGTCTTGTTTAACATTCGTGTCTACAATGCAGCATGGCCTATGTGCGTGTGGCACGTTTGTGGTGTGTGTGAAAGTAGACGGCAAAAAAGCATTTTAAACTCGTACAACCTACTACTGTATGTCTTGTTAAACATTCGTGTCTACAATGCAGCATGGCCTATGTGCGTGTGGCACGTTTGTGGTGTGTGTGAAAGTAGACGCCGGGTTAGAGGGAAACAAGTGACGGCGCGACTGATCTCGCTCGACTAATCTCACGCCTGAGAGAGCGCGATGTGATGCGCGGCCCGGCCCGGCAGCTCAGGATGAGAGTGGGGTGTGTGTGTGTGTGTGCGTGTGTGTGTGTGGGGGGGTGCAGGGGTGTCAGTCCCATCCAAACCTGTCAAAGGCACGCTTATCTCTCCAACACACTGTACTGTAAAGGCACTGACTATACTAAGCCTAAATGCCCCCACGTTGTATATCTAAGCCGGTTGCTTGCTGTACATGGTCTTCCCCCAAAGACCAATAAATATTTACAAGGCATTTCTGAGTCTAGGACTACATCCAGGGGGGGTCGGATGAGAGCGAGAGCACAATGGGGTAGCCCAGAGATTATCCTGGTTAGGTCATGAGAGTAAGGATCAAAATACTAGAGTCTATGAAATACAGCTAAACACCCAGCCACGGTTGGGAAATGTATGCTAATTCTCAGTAGACAGCTTGTCACTTATCGATGCTAGTTTGATAATTCTGTCTCGGAAACGCGCTCAGAAGCTCGGCGCTTCTTGTCTGATCAATACTGAGGAGCCGAACGATGAACTGGAGTGTAAAGAGGCATCCGTGTTGCCAGTCATTTAAGAAAAGAGCCAATACCAGCTCCTCCCTAGAGGGTTTACAGTGAGATTAGAGGCTTAATAAACACAATCAGCCAAAGCACAACATGATGGATTAATGATCCCTAAAAGAGTCAACATTGCAAACGGCCACACGTTGTGTAACAAAGAGGCGAGACAGCATTTCTACGGGTATGGGCCTAAAGAGGAATAGCCTTCACCTGCAGGCAAACGGGTCTTCAAATGGCCTTTTCTTATGCCAGTTATATCAATTAACTCAATTAAACACATTTAATTTAATTAATTCTGGTAATTTGTTGAACACAAATATGGCTGTTTTTCTATCATCTCGCTTTCTGGAGGATTTTAAAGGGACAGGTTCACAGACATGGGGAATCTTTCTGCTTTCTATGTATGTCTGAGGTAGAATTATGTGAATGGGTAAATGCCACTGAAGTCTCTGAATGGCTCTGGTCAAAGCACCGCAGTGATCATCTCAAATGTATAGTGCACAGAACCAAGGCTGACATGCGAGACCTGACCCCTTTGTTTTGACTAGAGAGTGGGTGTTAGGTGGATGAGGATCTCTGAGTGGCAGTCTGACTGAAATGAATGAGAGCTCTTGAACACCCTAAGCTCTCAGTCTGACTCTCTCTGGCTTGCTCTCTCTCTCTACTCTTCTCTATCTCTCTATCTCTTTCTCTCGCTCTCTCGTTTTGAAGTTGGCCAGGTGAGACGAGCCTGTCATATGAAAAGCCAGGCTTCTCCTCAGCCGTCCTTGTCAAGGCGACCTCTGTTGACACATGAGGGACACTCCCCCTAACGCCAGGTCTGGCCTCTCTCCGCCCTCCTCTCGCAGACAGCAACGGCTCACAGCCCTGAGCAAACGTAACTCGAGCTCCCCCCCAAGCCCTGCCCAACCCTGCCCTGCCTATCAGCCTGCCTTTTACCAGCCTGTCTGCCTGCCTGCCTGCTTGCCTGTTTGTATTGGAAACTGGAGCCGCCATTCCGGCCATGAGGGAAAAAACAGGAGGATCGGTGGGAGAGGATGGAGCAGCACGTACACCACAATCCCAGGCCCAGACGCATGCACGCAAGGCACTGCAAATCAAAGATTCTAGAACAGCTCTGTTCTAGAATCTTTGCTGCAAATACTGCTGTGCAGGGACTTTTTTTTAATTTATTTTTTTTATGACAGCCACCTAAAACCCAAGCTAACCAACTAATTAAAATGAGATCTCTGGAGCATGATTGGGAATAGATTAACCTCGACTCCGACACGCTTCATTAACATGCTTCTGTGAGCTTGGGGTGGGTGACCAGACTGTAGCAGCCTCTCATTGATTGAGATACTGCAGTATTGTACACAAAATAATAGTGCTGGAAGCACATAATCCCTCGTAAATAAAACATCCAATGGTGAGTAACGTATGTGATATGATCAAGCAATCCCAAGGAGAGACAGAAATCCTGTACAATATGGAGGAAGATCATTAAAAAAGTGCTGTGAGGAACTTACTTCAAAAATAAACAGGATAGAGTCCAGCTCCTCCCGTTGCGATTTGTTCCCTGGAAGAGACAGACAAAGAGAGAGAGAGAGAGAGAGAGAGAGAGAGAGAGAGAGAGAGAGAGAGAGAGAGAGAGAGAAGAGAAACATGTATGAATAGATCAGTGTCTGAGGCATGTCAGAACATTAAAGTCTCAGAGACAGATTTGCATGTGGGATGTAGCCTCATGTTTCCTGTGAGTGACAGCAGCATAGACAAGCTAACAAGCTCAGGCGATCACACGCAAAATCTCATTATTTGTCTTTTACGCACACAGGTTGGCGGAAGTGATGAGGCAAAGATGGCAATTTAGCCGATCAGTACAGACAACAGAGTAGTGTGTGTCTGGAGTGCATCAGTCGAAGTTGACAAACACTATTTAACAAGATCTGTAGACATAACATGTTTTGTTTGTTTTGTCTCCTTTATTCTCTGTGATAATGAGACCGGACAGTGACTTCACGGGAGGAACTGGTGGCTTGTCACATGATATTTTCACATGGTCAAGATCAAAGATTCTAGAACAGAGCTCTGTTCTAGAATCTTTGGTCAAGAAAGACGATAAGCAGTTTCCTCAAATGACAGTTCATTAACAGAAAGTCAAGATTTGAACAGAAGTTCAAGATTTTTCTCAGGACACAGACAAGCTAAAGGCCAAATGTCCAGCAAAGAGGGAGAACCATGATGACACATTTTGCTATTACTGTTGCCTACATGTCATGTTTTGTCCAGCAAACTACCCTAAATTGGCACAATTTCCCCTCTCCTATTTTTTGCATCAATCATCCTACCTCGAAATTGCTATTCCCTGGGAAAACATTATGACAAACAACTGCTGGGCCTAAGAAAATAATGTGGAAAAAATATTAGTAAAGGACAAATTTAGGCCTAGCAGAGACATATTCGAGCCCTACAAGCTCTTGTCTTTCTACCCTGAGCCTACGGAGGTGGGGCGACCTTGTGCTACACACCAAACAGGAAAAAGCCAGCAGTGTCAACCAAAAACATAAAGCCTCATTAAACTTTAAATGAGGGAGCATGTGGGTCTGCTGTGTGCAGCGAATTATCCTGCTCTGTTACAGTATGTCATAGCTGTATTCAGACAGGCCGGGGGGAAAACACCGGCTTCAATAATTCAGAGGATCCAGGCCACTACCTTTTTTTTGAGAAGAGGGAGCCATCAGATGGTTGAGATTGTCACCTCAATCAGGGCAGCCACCCGAAACCGAGACTTAGTCCTCCTACCCCCTACCCCCAACCACACAAGGTGCATCACATCTGTCATGCACTGGAGAAACAAATGTGCCAACAACACAGCAATGCCAATGCCCTCTTTGATGTGGGTAAAGAGATGGAGAGTCCCTTGAGAAGCGAGCCAAACCCAGCGCTGAACAGTGCTCGGCTTATGAGTCTGTCCCAGCCAGGAATACGCTGGGCCCAATCTGCCTCCCGCTGTCTAGCACAATGACTGAATCTGGCTCTGAAACTCTGCACTGCATATTCTCGCTGCTGGGCGATCATGTTGTGGCTGTCAGGAGAAGCCGAACTGCCATCTCTGAATAATGACTGCAGAAGGCCCTGTGGTATTTAGCAACTGCACTAAAAATATTCAGCTGTGGCGAGGCAGGCGGGTGAAGAGCATCAGCTAAATGGATGGACGCACAAGAAACACCATCACACAGGCTATCACATAGCAATATGGAAACAGCTGGTTACAGGAGGCTTTAAAGTCGATATGAGAATTAAGATATATCTGTTAATGTACGTTTGTTTATTTTTGTGTTAAAGCTACCAAGCCACAACAATAAAATGGGTTAGTATTATGATTAATAGTATCGAAAACTATGTTTTCATTAGTTGCATAATTCCTCATATCAATGGCCTTGTTTTCATTAGGTTAAATTAGACTGATATTTACACAAATCCCCATCCATGAGAACGCCATGTTTGATGCCGCCATCAAAACACAGGCGCTAAAGGGCTTTCTGTGTTTCGTGCCATTTGAGGGACACTACATTTTTTCCACATGCTTTAAAATGAAGTAGGATTCAGCGGGTTGCAATTCAGCAATGTCAACAAGAGGCTCCACACTGTATCTTTAAAATCACTTTATTTCAAATCTCGTAATATCCCCCCCGTCAGATTATGTAATTGTTCTGTAAGTCATGAAGACTGTTTGGGACACCATCAGCCTAATGTTGATGATGGTGGTTTGAAAACAGGTAAAACACACAAACAGCAGTAAAGAGTGCGTATTTGTGTCTGTGTTTTGTGCTAACATGCTGTGCGGGTCGGGTCGGGTCTGGTCTGGTCTGGCACCAAACGCAAGCAGACCATGGGAGCGTTAACTCTGACCTCAGAGGTGCCCATTTGCCTTTGGCAGAAATAACAATCCAAACAAGATATGACCAACCTCCCCCCTCCCAACGCCATGTAAGGCAAAGCACGTGAGAGCAGGCTTTTATTGACCCAGCTGAAAACGGAGAAGTGTGTACTGTCCTACATGCCCATATATCATCAACACAACTAGCAACAACAACACAAGCTAGCTAGCCGATATTTCTTTAGCATTTCCAGGGTGATCAGATTAATTTTGCATAAACAGACATATGCTTGTTTGGCCCTAAACACTTTTTTTCTGGCTGTCAATGACAGGAGTAGTGCAGAGATTAATGTGGGACGCATACTACACTAACAGGAACCAAACTTGACACCATCCCACCGAGAACCCGCCAGGGGTGTCGAGTTTGTCAAATCTAATAATATTTTGTGTGCTCAAGCAACCGAAGGGGGAGTGGTGAGAGAGTTCTCAAGTGGCAGAGTGCTCCTTACCTTTTTGTTTTAAGTTACTTTCCAGTGTAATGAAATTTTCATAGAAGATAAAATAAATCTGCGAGCAGTTGCTTTCAAAGAATGTCTTCAGTTCACTCTTCTCAGTGATATCTGCAAAGAAGGACACAAATAGAAAACACAATCAATATAGATCTACCGCAGTAATGATTCACTCATGCATAGTATTATGTACATAGCATTATTTATGCATAGATATGTAGGTCTATTTAAATCACGAACATGTCACAATTGCGTGTGTGGTTATTTTACAACCGCTCAACACTATGACATGTAGCCCTGCGTATCCTTTAATCATTCTCGTACAATGCAAACTTGTATCATAATGAAAAGCCGACTTAACTCACAGGGGAAATTCAAGTGCAGAAAATGTAAAGCTATATATATGCCAACATGCAGATAAAAATATCACCGTATGTTGAGAAAAGCCTACAGCCTTTTGGGGGAGAGTGAGAGTGTGTGTGTGTGTGGGGGGGGGGGGGATACTATGAATGCTGATGTTTATTATGGATATACGCTGGTTCTCAAGAGAGAAAGCATTAGGGGGGGGGGGGGGGGGTTGTCCAGCGTGAGAGGGGGGTGTGGAGACAAGACGTCATGCATAATCCAATCCCCACTGGGCCTGTGCAGCAATGAGGGAATATCCGAGGCAGATATGCCTGCCAGTGGAACTCTGAGCACACACACACACACAGACACACACACAGACAGACAAACACACACACACACACACACACACACACACACACACACACACACACACACACGAGAGAAAGCCGGCCCGCCAGCCAACTGCCATACCTGAGCAAAACACATCCCCAATGGCTAAACTCTAAAAGTCTGACTAACTAGGTTACTCACTTTTTTTCCCTTCCTAGTCTAATCTTTTTTTACGTCTGGCAAAGTAAGTCATCGGCATGCATGCTTATCAGGCTGGTGATACAGGCCTAGTAGTTGATTACTCGTGGTCTGGGGGGGGGGGTAGACACAGACACACACATTGCTGTGTCGCTCACTGACATGACTTACAAGTTCAAGGTCACTCCTGGCAAGTTCAAGGTCAGTGCATGGCCTAAAGACCAGATAGACTTACGCACTGGAGGCAAATGGATCTTTTCCCCAGCTGAGACACATGCCATCTTTGCCATGTGAGCAAAATCAATAGCATTGGCACCAGGCCTTGGAAGAATGCTCATAGTGTGTTCACTATGCCAGGCCAGGCCAGCCCAGGCCAAAGGCAAAACAAGAGAGGAACATGTGACAGTCTAATCATGCAATTACGGCCGAGCCTCCTGCCGAGAACCTCAGTTCCATCTCAACAACAGCCGTTGAGGGGAGGCGGTCATTTTGGGTCGTCCTAACAGCTGGGTCGTGAAAAAAAACAGCTTCGGGAGAGTGCTGGCATTCACAGACAATTTTTAGGATTTTTTTTTTTTTTTTCAGCACAGCTATAACAAAAGACAGATAAGAATAGCTGTGTGTGACTGCATCTCAGAGGATAGCCTCTCCCGTCTTCCTTTCACATTAGAGATAGTGGCGTGGCCAGTGCCTTCACAGACAACCTGTGAATAGATGGCAATAGGCCCTGTTCGATGATAGAAGATGGCAGAGCAGGGATTAGGAGAATCTCCAAGGACCCTTGTTCTCAGGCTAATCTGTTTTCTGCTCTGAATTTGAGTATCACTAAATATGGAGCCGAATTGTGGAGCTCATTTTCTCTGGGTATTGTGCATTGCGTCAAGGTGTTAACAACACCTTGCAAAGCAGACAACAGGATCAGCAACTGCTCAACTCAAGTATTCAGCAATATAAAAGGACACATTACAGACAAGCCTGTATAAAAATAGTAAATTCAGTAATTTAGACATTTACAACAGTATGTGGTCTAAAAGGACTAAACAAGTAAACAATTCCATTTGCTAAAATATATGATGAGAATGTTGCATGATTTTCCATGGCTCTACAGAACATTCTATTGTTTCTTCAATTCTTCAGCTGCCACCAAAGATCATAGAGCGCCCCGCTGTAGAATCTTTGGTTGCCATAACATAATGTCCATGTCCATGCAGGACACATTATAAGCAAGCCTGTATCTAAAAAAAAAAAATCATTATTTAGCCACCAGCAATGTCTGTCAAACCCTCACTTCATGTGACAAATCCTTTCAGCATCTATGAACTGTTAGTCCACAGCAGATCAGCTCAAATGCAACTCAACCCCAGGGTCAAGCAAGCCCAACCAGAATGAGCCCCTTGGATAAGGATAATCCCTCCCTGTTACGACAAGTGATAACACAACACTAAATAAACAATGCAGTAGCATGTTTGCCAAAAAGAGATGGTCGGCGGAGCCAGCATCAAAGTGTGATTACACTCAGACATTAAAGCTTCTTAATACTGCTGGCTTTAGGTGCACATTTTGGACATCACTCTGAGTTGTTCCATGAAGCACAGCAGGGTAAAAACAACCAACGAATATGTTTTTGCTTCTTTGTTTTTTGGAGAGACTTAAAGCAGACTATGAAAAAGAAACATGTTGAGAACTTCAACCATTCATTTACAATATATAATTTCATACGTTTTCAAGCCCACACAAAGAAGAGTGATTTGCTGAATTTAGCTAATTTGGTGGGATTAACATGTAACTGCTACATTAGATAGCTTTGACCATCTTCAGAAAGCTCCAATGGTATCAATGTTCTTGTGCACATTATTTGGCTTCATATATTCATATGACAAAACAAAATCAAGGCCAATTTAAGAGGTCTGTCAGCTAAGCAAAAATAGAAGTTAACAAAATCAACAAAAATCAATAAAGTCACATAACAATCAGTCATTAAATATTCATGGTCACAGGACCTACTGTATGGCCATGGACATATTATGACATACAGTATGTTTGCCTAAACAAAACAAACTTCCCATTCCTCGGTTAACCCTACCCTTCTCTCTGACTGACTTCTGGAACTACAACTTCCTAACGTAGCCTGTACCGTCTGTAGCTCTTCTACAGTACTTCTATACGCTATACTCAACTTCCTACTGTAACCTGTCTCTGCTGGACTGACTGTAGCTCTTCTACAGGCTATAGTGCTTCTACACTTCATACTCAACTTCCGAAAGTAACCTACTGTCAGTCGACTGTAGCTCTTCTACAGTACTTCTATACTATGCTCAACTGCCTAATGTAACCTGTCCTTCTATACTCAACTGCCTAATGTAACCTGTACTTCTATACTCAACTGCCTGTAACCTGTACTTCTATACTCAATTTCCTAATGTAGCCTGTCTGACTGCTAGAATGCCTGTAACTGTTCTATACTACAGTACTGCTACGTATATATGATACTTCTATGCCTTTATTCAGATAGGACAGTGAAGAGTGATAGGAAGTGAGTGGGTGAGAGAGATGGGGTGGGATTAGGAAATTACATCACAGTCTGACTGGACCCCGAGTCCCCCCCCCCCCTCTCTTCCGTACGTCCTCAACTGACTCACAATTTACCATTCGCACACAACAGCATCGATTAGGTCTACTTCAATTTGTTATCTTGCTCCCTTTTACACTTTGTATTGTAAATCTGCCAAAGGAGTCTTGTCCAAAGAAGAATGTGGCTGTCGAGAAGGGCCTCCCGATTTCCAACTATCTTGATGCAAATTGACTGCTTGCTTTCTAAAGCCAAGCTCCTCAAGGTCTGTTGGCCAGCAGACCAAAGACATGGACGGTGTCTTAGTCTCTCAAGTCGGCCTTTCAAATATTGACTTAAAGAGTGTGTGCGCAACCCTAACACAACGCCGCAGCCGAGGGCCTGTTAAACAGCAGGGGCGGCCGGTGTGAGGAGCGCAGAGGGAGGCCCACTCCAGGGCAGTTATCTCAGTCAATATGACCCCGGGGCAAAGGCAAAGCCCCTCCACCCGCCACTCGCTTTTTTTCTTTCTCCTTCCCTTCGCTTCCCTCTTCTCCAAGCTCTCTCTCTTCCTTTCACTCCAACCTCTTCTCTTTTCCTTCGTGCCTTGTTCTCTCTCTTTTCTCTACTTGTTCTCGGTGTATAATTCTAAAAAACAAAACCTTTAAATCTGTTTATTCATATGGCTGTCACTGTCAAAGAAAAATCAAGTCAGTAGCATTAGCGCTGGTACAGCAACTGCGCTAGCAATGGTTCACATTATGGCTAATGTTTTGACACTTGGGTCAGTCAAGGTTACTGGCGAAAGTTGTGGAGGAACAGCAAGTAGGTACAAGCAGACACACACACACACACACACACACACACACACACACACACACACACACACACACACACACACACACACACACACACACACACACACACACACACACACACACACACACACACACACACACACACACACACACACACACACACACACACAGAGAGAGAGAGAGAGAGTCGTGGTGGCAGCACGGGTGGGGCGGTTATCTGAGTGTCTCACATGTTGGCCTTTTCAACGCTCCTCATTGTGTTGGGGCTCTTCCTGCCCCTCAGGAAAACACACTGACTCATCAGACAGAGGAGAAGAGAGTCCAGAAGCAGGCACATCCTCTGGACGTGTGTGTGTGTGTGTGCGTGTGTGTGTGTGTGTGCGTGCGTGCGTGCGTGCGTGCGCCTGTGTGTGTGCAATCAAAGAAAGAGATTATGGAGAAAAAAAAAAGTAAAATACTTTACCGCCTTGTGTTTATTGCAACTTTATAAGCCTGTTTGAGCCATGCATGACATGACATAACATATACAGTACTTAGCACTTCCAGCACTTGTAGCATTAAAAAAACAGAAAAAACAAATAGCCTCTGCATCAACGTGCGTGTTTGTGAGATGGACGATCACAAGTCAGCCATCATGAGCAGCAGACGGCTGGCCAACCAAAACACACATGGTGTACTTCCTACTCCAGCAGGGCTGCTGACTCCAGCGTTCCCGACCGAGATGAGGAAGAACACACGCTCCCCACAACCCAACAGGGCTCTACGTCTAATTCACATCGCTGTGTGTGTGTGTGTGTGTGTGAACGTGTCAGAATTGATTAATTAGCCTCGTGCTCCATCAAGGGACGTCTCGAAATAGCACTTTATGGAGAAAAGGAGGCCATGCCGACATCAAGTGTCTGGCTATATCGTGAACTGTCAAAGCCATTTGCTGCGGTAAATCTCTTGGAGGACAGACATCTTATTACAGGATAGGCTTACTTTATTTATTTGTGCATATGTGACCATTCAAAGCGAAATCAGTCGTTTTGCGCACAACGTTATTTTGAGAAAATCAACAATAACAAACTTCCGGGTTAAAATGTTGAATTTCACGTTTTCGCATAATTCGACTGTATACAGTCTACAGTTTCATATCGTGAACGCATTTCACGGAAAAACATACGTTTTGACTGTTAAACCCGGCGAAGATTCAACACATTTGCTGTCAATCCCGTTGTGCACGCGCGGCTTAAAATGGTAATTTCTCCTCTTCTGGCATATCATGACAGGAGAACCATGACAACTTTGGATGCGGTTATCTTAGCGATAGTTTGTGCAATACCCTCGATATACATATCGTTGGAAAGCTTAGTTTATGGCCGTTCACGTGAGCACAATAACTTAGTTTAGAAAATTTTACCGAAACGACTGGTTCCGCTTTACAGGGTCACATATATGGGTGTGTTTTTCAGTGTGTGTGTGTGTGTGTGTGTGTGTGTGTGTAAGAGTTTATGATTGTGTTTGTTTTAATGCATAAAGTCTGTGTGCCTATTAACGGTGTAATGTGAACAGTGGCATTGAGGTAAATGTGACATCATCATTGAGTAAGAGCATGTGTGAGTAGAGTGTCTGTGTGTGTGTGTGTGTGTGTGTGTGGGAGAGAATGTGTGTGTGCGTGTGTGTGTGTGTGTGTGTGTGTGTGTGTGTGTAGATATGAGAGAGAGAGAGAAAGAGAGAGAGAGAGTGAGAGAGAGAGAGAGAGAGAGAGAGAGAGAGAGTGAGAGTGAGAATGAGAGTGTGTGCGTGTGAGAGAGAGTGTGAGTGTGTGTGCATGTGTGTGTGAGTGTGTGTGTGTGTGTGAGTGAGTCTGAGTGTGTGTGTGTGTCCTCTGATGGGCATGGGGCGAGGCCTGTCAGTCAGGGAAGCAGAGCAGAAATGACAGGATCAGTCCACCCTGGCGTTATGTCACTGAGCCATCAGCGTCAGTCAGCCCGCTCGCACTCTCCATCCGCCAGCCATCCGTTTTTCCAGCCGCATTATCCTCCCGACCCATCTCTGGAGCATGACGGATAAAGAGCCCCTCCACCCCTCCACCCCTCCACCCCTCCATCCCTCCACCCCTCCGCCCCTCCGCCCCTCCACCACTCCACCCCTCCACACGTTGGGGATTTGACATCAGTGTCAAAACATCAACATGGAGTGAGCACGAGGGTGTCTTGATGAGCAACTGACCAAATGCTAGTACAGTACCAAGGCGTCCGTCGTCCAGTCTTGGCAGCATCATGGCCTAATCACTGACCTGTGCGCTGTTTTATTTTCCTCTCCAGCACAAAGCCATGCCCCCGTGGTCACGTCTCTGCGTAACGGAACAGCTAGCTTTGTGTCCAGAACTTCTCTGCGTAACGGAACGGCTAGCTTTGTGTCCAGAACTTCTCTGCGTAACGGAACGGCAAGCTTTGTGTCCAGAACGTCTCTGTGTATCGGAACGGCTAGCTTTGTGTCCAGAACGTCTCTGCGTAACGGAACGGCGAGCTTTGTGTCCAGAACTTCTCTGCGTAACGGAACGGCAAGCTTTGTGTCCAGAACGTCTCTGTGTATCGGAACGGCTAGCTTTGTGTCCAGAACGTCTCTGCGTAACGGAACGGCGAGCTTTGTGTCCAGAACGTCTCTGCGTAACGGAACGGCTAGCTTTGTGTCCAGAACGTCTCTGCGTAACGGAGCGGCTAGCTTTGTGTCCAGAAGGTCACTGCGTAACGGAACGGCGAGCTTTGTGTCCAGAACGTCTCTGTGTATCGGAACGGCTAGCTTTGTGTCCAGAACGTCTCTGCGTAACGGAACGGCGAGCTTTGTGTCCAGAACGTCTCTGCGTAACGGAACGGCTAGCTTTGTGTCCAGAACGTCTCTGCGTAACGGAGCGGCTAGCTTTGTGTCCAGAAGGTCACTGCGTAACGGAACGGCGAGCTTTGTGTCCAGAACGTCTCTGCGTAACGGAACGGCGAGCTTTGTGTCCAGAACGTCTCTGCGTAACGGAACGGCTAGCTTTGTGTCCAGAACGTCTCTGCGTAACGGAGCGGCTAGCTTTGTGTCCAGAACGTCTCTGCGTAACGGAACGGCTAGCTTTGTGTCCAGAACGTCTCTGCGTAACGGAACGGCGAGCTTTGTGTCCAGAGGGTCACTGGGTCATGAGAAACGAGGGAGCTGCACCAGTGTTGATGATATCTGACTAAATATGGGCTCACTTTTTGTTCCCCCTCCAACACAACGTCCTTAAAGGAGAAATTGAAAGGAGGGGGATCACCAGAGCACACAGATGTTAACGCTGCAAATTTGTTGTATTCTACCTTTTTGCTGCACTGTTAAAATTAGCAGCGTTAACATCTGTGTGCTCTGGTGATCCCCCTCCTTCCAATTTCTCCTTTAAGGACATTGTGTTGGAGGGGGAACAGTGCAGCAAAAAGGTAGGCTATATATCAAAGTCTAACGGTGCAGTCAGACGCTTGCGTCGGCCAACGTTCGTCCGTTGTTTTCCCATTCACTTTACATTGGCTGGACTTAATTTCATGCCGCACTGAATTGTGGGTCCGATGCGTTGCCTGAGATACGTTGCCTCCGCTAAAAAGTTGAGAAATGTTCAACTTTTGACGGATCGCGCAAGCGCCAGCCAATGAAATTCAGTGTATGCAAATTTTCAAACACTGACAAACCAATCAGTTCGCGTTTATGGAAATGTGACAAAATGAGGCATACGTTGGCCGACGCAGGCGTCTGACTGCACGGTAATTCTACCGTGAAGCAGCAGCAGCAGCCCTTTTGGAAAAGCTGGGTGAAGAAAACAGGCTGGAGAGAGACTGGGAGAACTGCTGACTATGCAGGCATTGAGATCACTTGCCTTTCAGACATGTTTATGGAAGTCCTCTGCCAAGCACAGCAGTGATCCCCAAACAATAGCGTCCCTCCTAACAAAGGTCCTCCTGACCAAGTTCAACAGCGGAAACCAGGCCTGTGTGGGGGGGTCAACTGCCTAAGTTCCAAGACAATTGATTTGTAATTCAACTCTCTTGATCTGTAATCCGCATTAGGATCAGATACTGGACGCCAAACGCATTGCAGTCCCACCTCATCAACTGAATTACTGATCACAACAGCAGAATCCAGGCTGAGAGGGTTTGTAGCCTACATTTTCTCAAGAATCATACATTTTTAATGTTTTTTTTTTTTTTTTATTACCAGAGGCTATTCTAAGTTCCTTTTTTAATCATTCAACTAATGCAGGATTCAACAGCTATTGTTCCAAGAGAAAGTCTGAAAATTCCTACATGGTTTGCAAAATGATGACTTTAGGTAACATATATCTGTATCTCAGAAGATCTTAGCCGTCATGATAGCAGCGAAGAATGACTTTCATCAAGCAGACCAGGGAACCTGCACACAAAGTGTGATTTCTAAAGACATAGCCCGGAGCATGGCTGCCATCTCTGTACCAGCTGGTAAGCAGCCGTCAGGGAGAACAAGTCAAGGAAATAACAACCTGCGGCCAGGATGGATGAGCATATGCGCCACTTAGTGTATTTAGACCTCCAGGAAAAATACAGTAACTAGCTTCCCAGACAAGCGCATCCCTAAGGTCCATCTTGCTTGGAAGAGACGATTGGAGGATTCAAAGGAATTCCAGAGGGTGTTTTTGTCTGAGGACCAGCCCACCATTATCGGATTAGTAAAAAGGTCTGGACTGTCAAAATTTCTCTGACAAAATTTGTTTGCCAAATTGTCCTACCTAAACCTGTTCTGCAAAGTGAATTAGTAAATCAGTACATTTCTAAAAGTACCAAAAAGAACACACACAGTGTGGAAGTCTAAAACATATTCAAGTGGTTGGAAGCGTTTGGACTTTAGCTTCTATACAAGAGCCCTTGGGGGCATCTAAGGCTGGTCTTCAATTAAATTGGAATGGGCTACAATAAAAAAAATAAAAAAAACAAGTTCATATGGGTTAGCCACAGTGACACACAGTCTCTGACAAATGCCATGAAGGTCGGTCCAATGATGCAAAGCCTGCAGCTGTATCTACTCAGTGATATCATATGCAAGCGGGTTAAAATGTAGATAGCAGCTCTGTAGCACACGGCACTGGCAAGGTGTTACATTTCATGACACGCAGCTCATTCAAATGAGGCTAGCAAAGAGCATGCTAGCATGTGAGATCATTCCTTTGTGTTGTTGCTCAGGAGCTTGGTGACCAGAGAGTGTCACGTGTGAACAGGCAAGCAGGTGTTGCCATAGCGACATGCTTCCTCCACGGCACGGGCAGCGAGAGTGTTTTTTTTTTTTTTTTTTTGCGAATGCAGCTGCACCAGCAGGGGATACGGAAGCCCAGGCTGTCAGGCGCACAATGGCAAACGGAGGAGGACACACACACACACACACACACACACACACACACACACACACACACACACACACACACACACACACACACACACACACACACACCGTGGGCTTCCAGGAACGCGTTTTCACTGAGACCAATTGAGAACGCCGTCCTTGAACTGCAACCCTCCACACACACCCCCACACCCCCCCCCCAGAGAAGCGACAAAGAGCCAAATAAAGATGGGCGCCCTCTGCGTTGCTTTTATTGCGTCTTGTTGGAGCAAAGAAGAACAGGAGGCGTGCTCCTGAGGTAAACAAGCCATCACAGCAAGCAAGCGAGCGAGGCGGGATTCAGGAGATGCTGTGTGGCTGCGCGCCTCGTCTTGGGGTGGCATGGCGAGGTGCCCAGCATCTGCGGAAAGACCCCGCTGGCACAGGCCCCACTCACTGCCTTCAATTGCAGCGGGCATTTCGGGGGGGCGGCAGTGCCAGTTCCAAAATAATGCGCCTCCTTCAGAGGCTGCTGGCCCGGCGCTGCTCTGGGAGCCCTTTCTTCCCTTAAATGAGCTTTCCCTTTGTGCCGTAAGAACTAAAACAAAACACAAAACAAGACAATCAAAGGGCTCAGAAACGGAAATGAGGGAAATAATGGGAGGCAAAGGAGGTCCCAATAGCCACCGCAGGCTCTCGACAGGCACCAGAATGAACAGTGACTTTTGACCATGCAAAACCGAGGTTAATGATAAAACCACAGCTGCCAGCTGAGCCGACACTGGCAGCAATTCGATTATGCAAGAAAGCAAAAAAAGCCCTTCTGGGGGCTATTCATCCACTGGCCCTTGGCAACACACATTTTGCAAACATGGCTGGACATAACTGGCGGCTGTTTGCGAAGAAGGTATCGAGTCATTCCGAAGACATCAGGAACACTCTCTCTCACAAGAGCTGTTAGAACACTGCGTTAACAATGTCATTCCTCTATAACACAAACAATATAGTGAGCCTTGTCAACTGACTACAAACCAGGAGAGAAAGAAAGAAAAAACGCATTCAGCAGTAACAAGCCTGCCAGTTTTACAGGTGACATAACACCATAATAACATTAAGCCGAATTCTCACAGAACAGAATTCTCACAAAACCACCATGTAACAGCCAGTTAGATCGGTTCACCAGCAGCCCATTAAGCTGACCAAGTCTCAGGACCAGCTTGGCAGTCTCGCAAGGGATAATGGCAAGCGATTTGGCAAGCAATCTGTAATCTTAGCTGACATATCGGCCATAGCCCTTCAGTTCCCACCAAACGATCACTGTTATTATCAGACAATGAATCCCACTCCAAGGGGGCCGTTTGAGTGCAAGACAGACACATGCCTGCACAGTAAGCCGGAGTATCAGAGGCTTTGACAAGGCGTCAGCCCCCTCAGATGTGCTAAGTGCAGGCTGCCTTACGACAAGGACACACACTGCTGAGAACTTTCCCTCTCTGCTCTTTGGTCTCCGAGAGAGCCGGTTAATCTTGGCAGCTTAGCGGCAGTTAGCGCCTAAAGTGGAGGCTGCCACTCTCACTCCTGAGGTCACCCTCAAATACCGCACTTAATGAAGTCACCGTGTCAAGGCCGCAGCTCCGACTGGCCCCTGGCGGCGCGGCGGCATTCTCTTTGCCGTCACTCTATTCTATACCCAGCACCAGTGTGTACAGTGCAGAGGCTAAGGATAGCTGAATGACTCAACAAGAGTTGAGAAACTAGCAACTGTATTTGAGGCGAGGCTTCTTACTAGCACCACCATTCAACTTTCTCTTATGAAGGTCTAGGTTAGAGACACGTTGAGATTTTTTCCACTTGATACAGTAGCTGCTCTCTAGTGGAGCAAAAGCGAGTTTGAAGTGGGTCTTTATGAGCTTCTCCACAAGTACTAGGATCCTCTCTGGAAATAAAGGGGTGAAATGTCAGAAAAACATGGACCAATGACTTAAGATTTGCTGTGATTTAAGACTTGCCTGCTGAGTGCCACCTGAAATGGGAGAGCATTGGACATGTTGGACAACAGCACAGGGAAACCAACCAACCAACCTAACAACCAACCACCCGCCCATACCTGACTGACCAGTTTTGTTTATTTGCCGTTTCAATTACATAATAAATATAATCTTCAGGAGGACACCCTGTGCAATTTCCTTTTCAGTTGAACGCTGTGCACAAACACACCCACACATGCACATGCACACACACACACACATACACACACACACACGCATCTTAAAAATGGAAGGAGTAGAAATAACCCTGGTCCATCCAGAATGCAGGATGTTTGGGGACGTGCTGTGCAGTGTGCACGCTGCAGTGGTTTCAAGTAGCCGCCTGACCAGTGACTCCTGATGCCCACTCAAGGTCCCCTTTCTGATCGTCACAAAACATCCTCTCGCACTCATACCTGACACAACCAACCAGCAAAGACATTAACAATCATTCTGGGGTGCATTTCTCAAAACCACAGTTGCTAACCTGTTAGCAACTTAGTTGGTTGACAATGGGAATTTGCATTGCAGCCAACAAAGTTGCTAACTCAGTTAGCAAAGTTCTTTTGAGAAACAGACTCCTGGCTGGAACTGAGCATTGCAATTGTAGACCATTGTTAGAAATGGGTGTTCTGTTGCCATGGGTGTTCTGGACCTCTCAGTGTGATGTATAACTTTTGTTAGTCACAGTATTACAGTCCATCCAAAGTAGCATTCTTTTTCATCTCTAGGCCAGTGGTGTAAAGTAATCCTATGAATATGGACGTATGATTCTCTCTCTCAACTGCTTGGAAGACCTCTTTGGGTTTATATTTGCACCTGGCAGAAGAGACAGGAATGTCCTGTGGGCTTTACATGTCTACCGTATCCTCTCTCTCTCTCTCTCTTTTTCTTTTTCTCTGTCTCTCTCTCTCTCTCTCATACAGACCGCTCATAAAAGATTCAGGCACACAAACACCACTGATAAACAAAAGGTCTATTCTCTTGCTCTCCTCAGTATAAAGGGATTCTGTGTTGCTGACCAAAACTTGTGGTTAGGACACTACATAAATTAATTTGTAAGTCCTTTAAAGAAAAAAAAAACATGGTGCACGGTCAAAGCACAATAAGCCTAAGAACAAAAGTCAAATAGACAACATATGATACTCACAACAACTGCAGCAGAATACTGTGCAACACTCACAATCATGAAGATACTGTGAAACATTGAAAGAGCACCAACTCATCAGGATACCATTTAACACACACCACACACGCCACACACGCCACACACGCCACACACGCCACACACACCACACAAACCACACACACCACACACACACCACACACACCACACACCACACACACACTTTTCAATTTCCACAATGCACAAAACAGAGTGAGCAGTGGACAGACGGTAAATTAAGCTACTTCAGCATCCAGTAGAGATGCAATATCCATCAGACTAAACTAGACTATTCTATTATTTTTTCATTCATTCGTAGCCATGAACGCTACAGTGTGTGCAAGCTATTGGCTAGACAAAAGCAACACTGAAGATGAGAGGGTGGAATACAAGTATGTCATAAATAGCATGTCTTCTGTAGAGCCTCGGTCATGTGACCTCGTGTAACTCCTGTCAAATATTCTCAGAGCTGGACTGTAAAATGTGTCCAAGAAGACTTAAAGGAATAGTTCGGTATTTTACACTTTAAGCCCGTTTTCTGTATTGCCTAGCATGAAAACGAGTGTTAGACACCGAAATTTCGACGTTTGAGCCTGTTTGTGGAATTTGGCAGCTTTAGAATGGAGTTCTGTATGGCTTTAACAAAATATTCCTTTAAAGAGAAATCACATAAAATGGGGCCTTCACACTACTCTTGAAGGCTGAGCAACAGGCTGAACAACATGGACCAAGTTGTTCAGACCTAATCACAGTATTACCATGGCAAGTGTTTACCACAAGCACTTTCTGGCTTTAAAATCAGATAAAGATTAAATTACACCAGGCAATTTTGTGTTGCTATTTAAGTACATGTAGGCCCATGTATACAAACTGACATATTGTTCTTAAATGTTGGTTCATTAATTGCTGAGTGGCACTAAAAGACTCAGTGGGAGTTTAACTCCCTTATCGCGTGATCTTCCCCACATAACAAAACAACTGACCTACAGTACACAATACAACTCGGAGTGTTTGCCCTTTCTATACAACCATGAAAGAAATTCTGGAGGAGCTCAGTTTCGTGGCCTAACTCAGCACCAGCGTAATTGAGAACTGTGGGGTTCAATTAGCTTGAACTTTTCAACTCATCATCAGACAGCAAAAACCTGCGGTGATTTCATGGTCATTTCAGTGAGTGTTACGCATTGAGCACTGCCGTCCAATTGGTAAGCCGGTGGGTGATAGGGTTCTCGGACACCAGATCACAGCCATTTGTAAAGAGCCGGGCAGACTCTTGGCAAGTTTCCACTGTTCAAGGACGCCCAAGCTAAAGAGACCATGGCTTGTGCTGTGAGCTTGAGCTATTAGCATATATGCTGTTCATGTGTTCATTGCAGAATATGACCGTTTAAAATCATTCTAAAAGCTCTGAAATCTAGACTCCCTATTCAACGATTCAACAAAATTGCTTGTGCTTTGAGCTTGAGCAATTAGTATAAATGCTGCTCATGTGTTTATTCCCCTTGGGGATCAATAAAGTATCTATCTATCTATCTATTGCAGAATATGACAGTTTAAATCATTCTAAAAGCTCTGAAATCCAGACTCATCGATTCAACGATTCTACAAAATTGTCTACACTACTTCCGGGTAAAGTTTATAGTCAGTTAATAAAGGGAGACCTGTCTTTTTACACAACAGACTTGATCACAACTCTTCCATTTCACAACCGACACCATATTGAGGAATAACAGGAACTTGGTCTATAACGGACAAAAGGGAAGGAGTGGCTGAGGCCAAACTGTTACACAGAAGCAGACTTGGCAGCGCATGAGGTTTGGTCACGCCCTCACCTGTTGCCAGCACAGCCGTGTGCGGTCACTATGACACCAGCACTGAGTGTGGCACGCCTAATGACCAGTGTTGCCAGATGTTGGCTTCTTTTATATCGTTCGGCGGGGGAAAATAAGCAGTAGGCGGGTAAATAACCTTTTGAGTTCAATGGTTGTCTATGAGAAAAAAGTAATCGGGCGTTTTTTTGCTGAAGACGGCGGGGTGATTGGGCGGAAATCAGTCAACCCAATCTGGCAACACTGCTAATGACACTCAAATGTCACCCAACCAGTCCTGCTACCAGCAGCAGCAGCAGCAGGCTACACCCATCTTTTGACCGTGGAACTGACACGAATGCCGCCACCGCCTGCCAGCAGCGATTAGTCTCACGTAGCTTAGTGAACGTTGTGAACAGGTGTGATATCTCTCTCTCTCTGCAATACTCCGTAAGAAAATGCTTATCATTCCGAAGAGATGTTCAAACGCTGTCTGGCTGGCTGCTGTTCAGCGGTTCACTTAGTAGTGCACACGTCAGGGAAAAGTATGGGTGATTGTGACAAAGTAGTCCCGCCTTTTATGGCAAGCAGCAGGGAAATGTCATGTAAATCACACGAGGTAATCTGCCCATCGTATTACTCTGTGCTTCTCTATTGATGGAGTTTGGGTTCTTTATCAATAGGCCGATCACTGTTAGGGCCTGTGGTTAACTCATTATATTTACTTCATAGCCATGCAAAAGTCAACAGCAAGACATATCAAAAACAAAGGTGCATGGTCAAGCAAGCACAAAAAATCAGCATCACGAACAAATCAAACAGGGAGGATTAAATCAAGCCTCAAATACCAATATCATCTTTGATATTGATTGTGATAGGTCTGTGTGATGAGGATTTCTGTGGAACAAATATGGCAGATTAGGGTAAAAATGGTAGAGTTTTTTTCTCCAATAAGTTGAGCCTAGATTAAAATGGGATAACACTATAATGAACAGAGCTTGCACTCCACTCATCGCCATCATCACTTTGCTCAGGAGGAAGGCAGAGAGGTGCTCTATTATTGCCCTCCTGATGCAGAGACTTCAGCCCTGGAGCTTGTTGACAGCTTTAGCCCCTGTGTGGATCATTAACAACCAGCTGCACTTGTGCACCGAGCGGACACCTCGCTCACGCCTCGCACCAGAATGCAAATTGGCTGCGGAAAGTTAAGGGAC
Organism: Sardina pilchardus; assembly: GCF_963854185.1. NCBI lineage: Eukaryota > Metazoa > Chordata > Actinopteri > Clupeiformes > Clupeidae > Sardina > Sardina pilchardus. The sequence goes on along the minus strand of NC_085013.1, from coordinate 20,293,383 downwards.
AAGAGTTGGTCTGTAGATCAGCTGCCTGCCATGACTAACTCAACTTCATGTGTGCGGAATTCTTCTACCGCTTCAAAAGAACACACACACACACACACACACACACACACACAAAAAAGGCCAAACCATGACGTAAGACTCTTCAGAAACCATGACTGGTCCACACATTCTTCAGCGGAAATTCTCACAGATTTACTGGGATAGTACAGTCAGTGACAACTAATGTTCGGTGTTATGGAGTGAAAGCCTGAACATGATTCCGATCAGTAAAAACAGAACACGCAACACACAAATCACAGAATTTGTCAGTCAAGACCCCTACGGTTAGCTACAGCAACAAAACTGATTAGGCCTATATACCATGAAATAACTGCAATCTGTCTAGTCTGAAAAGTAATTTTCATGCATCTCCAACCCCAGTGCTTGTGCTCCCTTGTCACAGCTATCTGAGGAACCAACAAACAAACCCAGATAATGGAATTCAGAGCCCTCATGCGGGCTGTGCTGTGCTGAGGGGGGAGAGGGACCAATCAGATGTCAGAAGATCTCCGAGGAGACCATGGCCAGAGGCGAGAAGCTGGAGTTAGGTTTCTTAGGCACGTCATTCTAACCGTGCCTTCGCAGCGGATCACAACACAATGGTAGTGCTCCCCACACACACACACACACACACACACACACACACGTATACACACAGTTTACCCGAACCATCCTGTCTTCTTCGGGCAAAAGAGGAAAGGAGTGTCTCCACTGAAGAACACCATAAAAAAAAAAAAAGACAAAGCACTCACTCACAAAGCCAGCGACTGTTATCGCCACAACACTTGGTTTTATTTACCCCCCTTTTTCCATAAAGGCCACCTGCAAACTCGCTTGTTTACACAGGTTTCAGGAGATAGGGCGAGACGTTGGGAGGCGAGGTTTCTTTAAGGAGGGCACCCTCATACTTACAGCGGAGTGGGAGTCGAGCATGAGATCGCTTTGGCCCGTAAAAAAACGGTCTTAAAATGTACAACACGTCCAGCTATCACCTGACTGCTGTCAAGCTGCCAGAATCAACCTTCACCAAAACGCACGCGAGTCCAGAGAGGGGCCAGCGGCCGAGAGATCGCGTTGACAGCTGTCTTTGTTGTGTGTGTGTGTGTGTGTGTGTGTGTGTGTGTGAGTGTGTGTTTTCTCTGGCCAGGGCGGGAGGTGCCAGGGGATGCTGTGTATGATCAGGTGGTCCTCTAATTACCAAACTCAGCCACAGCCAGCCAAGCATGACCAGTGGTGTGTGTGTGTGTGTGTGTGTGTGTGTGTGAGTGTCTGCATGTCTGTCTGCGTGTGTCTGCATGTGTGTGCGTGCGTGTGTGTATGCGTGTGTGTATGCGTGTGTGTATGCGTGTGTCTGTGTATCTGTGTGTGTCTGCGTGTGTCTCTCTGTGTATGTGTATCTGTGTGCTTGTCTCTGTACTGTGTGTGTGTGTGTGTGTGTGTGTGTGTGTGTGTGTATCTGTGTCTGTTTGTCTGTGTCCTGTGTGTGTCCAGCGCCTTCCACACACACACACACCTTCTGACAGGGCAGGCAGGCACTGGGTAAATCCCCACAACTCAACAAAGCAACACTCTAAGCAAACGCCACCCAAAAACAAACACACACACACACACACACACGCACACACAGGCATGGACACAGACAAAAAGAGAAGGACACACTTCCAAGTTCTCCAAGAGTGTGTGAGGACATTCAATTTGTACTTAAGGCTGGCACATGACCGCTCTATTGTTAATGTTTTACTCATGTTTATTTTTGCTCCCTCAGCACAGAGCTCAGCTGAAGTCATGGGGAAACGCTCGCCGACTGCCGACAGCGCGGCACTGTTCCTGCCGTAGTTTCAGGATGTTACTGACATTTAAGGCCACTCTCCCCCACTTTTATGATAGCATTTACTTTGGGTAAAAATGGACCTCTGGGACATGGAAAAGGCCCCCTCCTCCAAAACTCCAAACACACAATGGAAGACAGAGAGGGAGAGGAAAAAGTCTGAGGAAAAATCAGCATGTGTGTGTGTGCATATACGTGTATGTGAATGTGTGTGTGTGTGTGTGTGTGTGTGTGTGTGTGGCCAATCTTAGTGCTGCAACTAGGCACATTCAGTACTAATGTCCAAAGTATAATTTTTCTCTGCTGCACTAACGATGGCAGTTACAACAGGTGTGTGTGTATGTGTGTGTGTGTGTGTGTGTGTGTGTGTGTGTGTGTGTGTGTGTGTGTGTGTGTGTGTGTGTGTGTGTGTGTGTGTGTGTGTGTGTGTGTGTGTGTGTGTGTGTGTGTATGTGTATGTGTACGTGTATCTGTACGTGTATGTGTAGGTGTATGTGTAGGTGTATGTGTATCTGTGAGTGTGAGTGTGCGTGTGTACATGAACGCATGCGTTTGTGTGTCCGTGTGTCTATTCTGTCGTACGTGCAAATGAGTGTAGTTTCACTGAGACTGCAGCAACAATAAAAGCCAGGCAAGAGTGGCCGTGATTTACGACGCGCTGCCAGCCTGCCTGTGGTCATGTGAATTAGAAGCCCCGGGGACCGAGACTGACAGAAGGAATTAAAAGTGTGCAGCGCGCCACCTCATCACTCATCCCGACTTCCTGTCCACACAGGAACCAGGCAGTGGGAGGAAATCCTTCCTTTGATGAAACCACTGCTCCACGCCACATTGCGAACGGGGACGGGGGGACCACAAAATGGTGGACCTCGTAACGGTCGCTGGATAAATAAGCTGGACCTTATCTTCCCCCCAGACGTGGGAAGCGGTGGGCAGATTCAACTGGTCTGTATCCTCTGGCCACTGGTCTTGACATTGAACCAGTGTGGGGTTAGCAGCAGGAAGAGACTCATGGACAGATCACACCGCACAGTTCAAACAACCAGCGCTGCCAGGAAAACTTTTTGTTATGGTCGTGTTAAACAGGTGACCTGGATTTCAGCTAAATCAGCACTGGCATATAGGCTCAAGTTATGGAAGTTATGGAACAAAACAACTCATCTACATTACACGTGGGTTTTAAACCAAAACATCCTCACATGACACTGCTTAGCTAAAGTGAAATACCATTCTTGAGAAGCTGCAATGGGAGACATGGGAGATTGAAAAAAAAAAAAAAAATCACACTCAATTACGAAATAAAATTTTGCAAGACTGATTTTAAAATATGCAACAGTTTATAATGCAAACTGAATAAAGCCTTGATTTCACCATCGACATATCGATATAATGGCCATCAATGGAGAGGAGAAATGCAAAATATACTGTAGCTCAAAATAGGATTATAGTGATATTTTGACAGGCGTCAAGACATGTCCAAGAGAAACTTCCTGGTCATTGATTGCCATTTTGGATCATTAAGCAATGATAAGACTATTGACATTACGATATTTGTTGACTTTTCTAGGTGCACTTGTGGTATATAATGGCCTCACACACACACACACGCCTATGATGAGGGACATGTATGTCACTCTGGCAGTATCAGATCCTCACGAACACGCAAAGTATAACTTTGCCCTTAGGCTGTTGCCCATTAAAAGCATAAATCCAGTGACTTGAATATTGAGATAAATCGGATCTGAAAGTAAGACAGAGAGAAACGAATGGCTGCTGAACGTATCAGTAGCAATGACTGTAACCGTGATCTTGGAAACAAACACACAAAACAACACTGATAGGATTGACGCTGATGGCTTTATCGCAGCTGACTCGGTTTTGGCCATCTCTTGCACACACAATTCACACACTGTATCTGTGCTTGAGCATAACATGACATGATGGTATCATGATTCATGCATCATTGAACATGGTGCCTAATAAACTGTGAGATTTTTCAACAACTTCAATCAAACTACGCGAAAGTGAATGGAGATTCCCAAAAATGTGTCACAGAATGTGTGTGGAGTGGATGATGTCCCAACACTGAGATAAACACTGAGATGTAATGAACAGCAGTCGGTGTCAAATCATGCAGATCCTCTTGTCGCAAGTCAGTGGATCTCTCTTTCCATTCCATCTCTCATTCCATTCCTTCTCTCATTCCATTCTAAATCAGCCTGTTCCATCTTCTCATTCTGTACAATTTTGCAGTTCACGCCTGTTCTACCATCAGCCATGTGCCATGTGCTCATCTTGTGAAAAGGAATTCTTTCTCTCTCTACAACCTCAACTTGCTTTAGGATTCCAAAACTACTGTATAAAGAAGACGCACAATTCTTATCTATGTTTTACCTTGTCTATTCACTTGCATTCAACACGGTTTTCTGTGAACAATGAGAAGCAAAGCATAGCGAAAACCAAAAGCATGTCAGAAGCATACTGACAACCAAGAGCATTCTTCTTACAGTTAACAGAAGGAGCACTAAAAGCATTGCTACTGAAATCTACATGGGTACTATGGAATCCAGCAAATGGTGTTTGCCAAAGATAGGTCACATGGGGAGCCTTGTCACCAGAGCTCTCTCCTCCATCCCTGGTGGCCGGAGCAGCACAACCAGGACACGGACAGAGACCAAGCAAAGGTGTCCATGAGAACCCAGGGAAAGTGAACAGTGGAATGCTGAGGTGATTCCAAAAGAGAATAGACCAACATCTCACAGTCTCTAAATTGAACACAAGTTCCCCAATATCACTAAAATACAGTAAAAGCTGTTCTCAATAGTCCATTGGACACTGCTGTGTTGTACGGTCATCTTTGGCTCTACGTTATCAGACCAGTTCATATGTAGTAAGATACAGTAGGCAAGACAGCGTTAAGTGATTTCAAAATAATAAACAATTTCCAGGCTTATGTTGCATCGTAGGCTGCAACACACGACTGCGGTAGGGTTGTTTACAACTTGCAGCAGTAAGGTTACTGTAACCTTATCTATGTCGCGTTGCCAACAGACAGAGCAGGACCAGAAAAAAGTAACCTGCTTCTGTTCCCACAGCACTGTATCAATCGCAAGGAGAAAAATACTTTCAGTCTCACGCAAAGAAATAACGTTTGAATAACATGACACATCTGACAACAAACCAGCTAGTCGTTGATATCAACCTGCAACACCATACTGCATTAATCCAGCATTTATTGCTAGCTTTGTACTATTATCATTAGCCTGCCCTTGTCTGTGGCTAACGTTAGTTGACAGAAGAACCTATTCATGCATCATTCCTGGATAGCCATGGCTATGAGGATGCTTGCTGTACCATATATCTTATTCAGTCACTAAAACGTTATTTGCAAATGTACGTATTCTGTCGAACTGCTTGCTATCCTTAATAAGCCTCCATAATGTCAGGCTAGCCTTTATCGACCACTTAGCCACCAAGACAGCTAACATTAGTTAGCCACCTGGCTAGACAGAAAGGCTAGCGAGCTACTTGCTAGCTTGCTAATATTCCATGCAAATATTATTGTGTGGTGGGCTAAACGACCCTTTGTCTCATGTCGGCAGGGCGCCAGGTCTTTACTGTCAGAACAGCGATACCCAACCAACGTTGACAATAATGACAGTATTTCCTTGCATGCGAGCCAGATATTGTATAGCTTGTTCATATTCGCAAGGACTGTAAGAAGCCACCGGCCACCTCTGTTACACCAACCCGTGGCTGGGAAACGCGACGTGTTTGCATCAAAGCCTGATGTCATTTCACTCACCTAGTAGTGAACGAAGATGCTTTAGCCGCGTTAAAACATCCTTCTTTGGGTCCAGAACTTTCTGTGTAGATTTCTTGACGTCGCCATAGCCCCTTCGAGTGAACATTCCGCTGTAGAAGGCAATCGTGAAACCTGAATTCACCGCCTTTTACCATTCAGTCTGCTATGTGTCACTTTGCCCGCAATTGCACTATGATTGCTTGGTAAACTTGCACTATGCGCGAGTCTCCTCCTTTACGTGGGTGTGTAAACACGGAAGCGCAGGGTCTCGTAACGTGAAAGTGGTTTGCGTGGTTACGCCCCCAGAGGACGAAGCAGGTTGGTTATTACTGTAACTGTTAGTGTATAAGTTTCTCTGGAATTAATTCTCTGTCGAGTTGAATAGTGTCTCAGAAAATAACGCTTTAATTTAGATGTCCGTTGGTGATCCTATCAAAGCATTTCATTAATTGACCAATTATTATCACATATAAGGAGGATGCCACTTCCATAGTTCCAATAGGTCTGTTCTAGTCTTGTCAGTATAGGCTAATCACATTTCATTAGATGTTCACACTTGTGTTGTTTGTTTATTGGAGAGAAGGCAAATCATCTGACCACTAAGTGTAGGCTTCTGGTTCCTCCTACATCCTATCACACAGCTATAATATATTCCTCTTTTCACTGTGTCATCATGAGAGCACAACTAGGCCTTGGCTACAAGCATAAGCTACTAAGAGAACTGTAAGCATTACCTGAATATACATAGACCCTACTTAACTTTCTTAGAAAAGAATAGGCCAACTGTGAAGGTTCAAAGAAAAACCCAGCATTAGGCCAATGTATTGCAACTGGAAGAGAAGGCTTTATATTACAGAATAATTCACTTGTTTAAAATGATAGCAAATATTGCATAATGTGTATTTAAAATA
>NC_085013.1:20264300-20276800 GCF_963854185.1 Sardina pilchardus | reverse complement strand
TTCCCGGTCTTGTAGCGCCACCATCCCTCAGTGATGAGCACAACACTTTAAATAACACAAACTTTCACTCTGTGGAGCGCCCTGAATTTGTTTAACTTATTTGTACGTATTATGCATAAGGTATTGAAATGTAGACTTCTATGAACTAATATCAGCTGTTTAGTGTAACTCCAGGGTGACAACAACCTGGGTAGGCTAGTTAACAACTTATTTTGATTGAGAGCAAAATTACATTAATTGGTGGCATTTTGAGCCATAATTTGCGTTATCGCTGAATGGGCTTATAACCTATAAGTCCGCCTCGGTGCAGGCCCGCAAGAGGTTTCTGTGGTAAGGCCAAAAACATGAAGGCCACTTCACTAGTAAGAGCAAACAGAAGGTGGCATGCCAGTTATTTTGTAGCCCTGGGAGAGAGACAGAGTTCCAGAGTATGTGACTGTGTGGAGAAAGCAACAGCAGTGCACTACGTGCTGACCAAAGATTCTAGAACAGAGCTCTGTTCTAGAATCTTTGCTGCTGACCGTCAGGTTATCCCCTCAGCCTGTCTTATCCAGATGGACAGTGAAGTCTCCAGTGTCCCAGCAACGCAGTTTGCAAAGTCCAAACGCACAGAGGACATTTGTTGAAACTGCTAACGGTTGCTACAGTATGACTGAGCATATTAGCTAAGATGACCTCCAGGCATGGCATTGCCACTCAACAGAAACTAACAGATTTAAACAGATTCTACAATCGCTAAACTCACATAACTAACCTTCAACCCCCCATTTAGTCCCTCACATTGCTAATTGTAGAACTACGATATAGCATAACAACTCTTAATCAGACAAGCATTTGATGAGAGAGGAGAATTTCCTCATCATTGTTCCACAGATATTTTCTTGTGATTACAAATCATTTTCATGTTATGAAAATAAACTTTTCATATGATGTTTCTGGTGTGGCAGTAATATGTGCTGGCATTCACTGAAGACAAACCTTTTGCTAACTGAAGGTACGGAGCCCAGGAGGTGTCGCTGCAAGATATTTTTGTGTATCGAGAGAATGTGCATTCATTTCACTAAATAGTCGTCTTATTTTACTACATTGTTTGCACAATTTAGCATAATATTACTAAATGAGCACAATTGCTAATTTTACTAAATCATGTGCTAAATAGTGCGCTAATTTTACTGAATTGTGCCCTCATTGTAGTACATTGTGCTCACATTTTACTATAGCCTACTGTGCACGCGTTTTACTACTGTAGTTGTGTGATCAATTTACAACAGTTAAAATGAGAGCACAGTTTAGTACATTGAGCGCACTATTTAATAAAACGTGTGCACGATTTAGTGAAATGAGCACTCAATATAGTGAAATGAGCGAACGTTTTCTGGATATAAAATGTATTTGCTAAAAAATCTTCAGGGGTAGCCCCAAATGCCCAGACCAAGCGATGCCTCCTCTCCATAGCCCATGTAGCTACACCAGCGTCTGTGAATAACAGAAAGCTTTTTGCGTTCTACTAAGATGATACGCTCCATCCCCACTCCACTCGACTCGACTCTAAAAATTCTGCTTCGTCAATTTTTGTTTTGTTTTGTTTTCTATAGCACACAAGGACACCACAACAGTGCTTTTGAAGGTTTTACATTTAATAACACAGTTAAAACAAATGAATTGAGCTAATACTGAGAAAATGACGTGTTCAGGTGGGCTGTGTTTAACCAAGTCTATCTCAGAGTATTACTTGTTCACACTCCTCAATATCATCTCAGATCTGAAATCGGTGAAAATGCAAATACCCAGCTCTCATTTTTTTTTTCTCAGCGGAAGATGCATGGTTCAGAGTACCTTTCAAACACCTGTTATCATTTCTGTCTTAAGCAGTGAAATTGGAAAAGACACCCAAGTAGCATCTACCGAGTAGGCGTCATTTAGATATTCTGAAGCTCCGATTACAGGGCGATATTGCACTCTTAGCTCTCGCGGTTCCCCAGGTGAATTGGACGGGGTGTGTATCTCTGAAAGAACCTGATGGCTGATGAGCACTGACATTCAGGGACATCTTTGATCCTACTCAGACAAAGAAAAAAATAGGTCTCTCCAACACACAGGCTCAGTGCCCGCATTGACCTGCCAGTCTATTTTATCTCCACAGATTCACATTTGAGAAATGCTCCTTGTGGCTTCTTCAAGGCAGTAAGTCTCTCCATCTCATGAAGTATTTGTAATCTTTCTGGCGAAGGCTCGCCATTTTGAAGTGCGTGCCTTGAAATTAACCTTCCGGCTATCGGGACAGGGGTACGGAGAGGGGGTGATCTTTTGATCACAGCTACACTGTGAAAGGCAAGTCTACACAGGGTTCAATTCATAGTTCGTATCATCAAATTGGCAACAGTTATTTCTCTGCCTTATCACAAATAACTTCTCCCGCGCTCTTGTCTCCTTATCCCACCACTAAAACTGCCATTTGGCTCCACAGCCATCTTGCACTCTGGCTTTAGAGAAAGGTCTAGAATTGGTTATGCTCCATGGTCTTGGTTTTAGCTTCCTTTGAAACGAGCGTGGAAAAGGGTTATTTCAAAAGGTCAGGGCAGCCTGCATGGCTGTGGGGCTGGACAGTTGCCCATGTTGCCTGAGGGCCAAACAAACATTTGTTTTTGAAAGTGCTTAGCGGGCTGGTGACTTAGCCAACACCCCAGCCCTCTCTATCTGCAGAATCATGCTGAAGGGTTGGAGTCACCTGTTAGTCCTACAAAAAAAATAAACAAGCCCTGCATTATAGTGGGTTCCAGTGTGTGTGTGTGTGTGTGTGTGTGAGAGAGAGAGAGAGAGAGAGAGAGAGAGAGAGAGAGAGAGAGAGAGAGAGAGTGTGTGTGTGTGTGTGTGTGTGTTGTTTGAGTGTGTTGTGCTTTGTTGTGCTTTGTGGGCATGGTGTTGAGTAGGGTGGGAGGACACGTATCACAATGCTGTCACTGTTTCACATTCATCTTTGATGTTCATTGATGAGAGCAGGCGGCAGGCTTTGGCTGGCCATTGTTTCTGCTGAGTGGCCCCCATTCATGGTCAGAAAGCCACGTTTGTATTTGGGCCGCGATGGGTGGAGTTCATCCTAAAGGGCCTAATGATGCAACTAATGCCCCTTCCCCAAATAAACAGACCCAGACAGCGGCCGGCTTCTGATACCGCCTCCAGGAACTTGTATCAACTAGGCCCAAGAGGGCTGGAGCCACGGAGTATCAAATTGGCCCCCCGAAATGAATGGGAAACACTCATCAGCATGAATGTATCGTTTACAGCTGTGTCTCACTCAACTCCTTGGGCAAGAATCAAGATCCAGAAAACAAGGGCATCTACTGACACGGACGCCCCCCCCCCCCCCCCCCCCTTTCCTCTCACCAACAGCGATTTCCAGTCCCTTTTGTCAGTAAAGCTGGATTGCTTCCATAAAGTGGGTTCTTATGCCATTGTTCAACTAATCATATCCTCTCCAGTAATTTCACAGGATGTGACAAGATGAGATAGCGACGATTAATCTGTTATCACATCATCTCAAATTAAAGAAAGAGCACACGGGGGAAAAAAATGTGTCAGGAACAACCGGGAATCAATTTGTAGCAGGTTTTATTTAGAACATAGGCTTGAAAAGAAAACATTAATTTGTTACGTTATCTGTCTCAAATCCCATTAAAATTAGGTTAATGTAGTAGCAGCAATTTCAAAACCTGCTCCTATCAGTGGATCAGTGTTTTTTTTTCTCTCCCTCTCTCTGTCTCTCTATCTCTTTCCCGTCTCCTGTTCTCAGGTAGGGACTCGTTCTGGGCACGCCGTCTCATAATCGATGGTGTTAAATCAGGAACTTGAGTATTTTCTCGGCATGCACAGTAGCTCATATCATTTCATGGTCACAGGTTTGACTGTAATAATACACTGTTGGTAAGGCAATATAATTGTCCTCGCGCAAAGTACCTGAGAGTAGATTACCCAGATAGACTGATTCATTTCATCAACTGTGGAGCGGAGTGTTCCCTCTATGATTAAGCCAACAGTTCCCTATCTTGTTACATATCCCTCCTCAATCTGCCTGTCTTCTGGTGCTGGGCAAATGGCACGTTTGTCAGAATTAACAGCCACGGACGGTGATTGATAAACAGGATGCCAAATGACTTCGGCAGAAAAGTGGTGCTATTTGAGGTGAGGCCATGTGAATGACTGGCATTGCAGATACTAGTGAGGAGAGCACATACAGTACTCTGCAGGAATATGAATGTTGCCTTTTCACATTGTTCTCAGAAATCAAGGACTCTCCCCATTGTTAAGGGTGGGGCCCTCGGAGAATAGAGGTGCAGCCACATCAACTGGCACTGTTTACAACAAAGCCTCCAAAGAATGCCCTACGACTGCCAGAGTATTCCTTTTCTTTCTGCATAAAGCAGTCTGTTCCTGGAGCAGTATTAGATGATGGCTTTTTATTGGTCCCAGGGATTCATTCCCTGTGCTGCTCTGCGTTTTCAAACCGCCTTGATCCCTTTAACATGCCACAAGCAATTCGCACATTTTCCATTTTTCATATAAATGGCTGGGACATTTAGTGACAGTGTTGGACATTCTGCCTACATTTTCGCTGTTCAATTGTCAGAGTCTATATCTGACATAATTCCCTTTCTGAATGTCTTTTTTCCCCCCCTCAGTCCTTTCAGAGGAAAATGGGAGGCTATTTCATCCTGATTGTATACAAACATTTTCCCCTCGCTGTCCTAACCATCAGATAAATGAAAATGATACAGTTTTGCTCTATATCTCCTGCAACAAAGCAATGAATGTCTGGCTCCTAAAAGTCTGGGTGAAATACAGGCCAGTATATTATCTTTGGGGAATTTTAGGTAAGACACACATTTGGGTATTTGGGTATTTGGGTATAATGATGTGCTCATGAATTTTGAACTAAAAGAAAGACACTGTTGTGAGACAGAAGCATGATAATATCTAAAAAAAAAAAAAAAAAAAAAAGGCTTCAAGGTAGAACAACTGATCATCATTGCTTCTAGAACATTTTTCTAGAACATTTGCTTGTTCAATGTAAGGAGGAACTGGAAGTAAATTTCATCATAAAATATAACTTTTCTGTTCCACAGACCAGTATCTTCCATATGAACTGATGCACCAGACATGTAGTGAACGACAACTGTATACTATACTTTACAATGAAAATAGGAACAAGTCTGTATAGTCTGTACCAATCAGTCTCTTTTGAGATATACAGGACTTCCATTTCCTCAGGAGCAGATAGAGAAAGTCAGGAGGAGAGATAGAGAAAGAGAGATAGAGAAAGAGAGAGATAGAGAGAGAGAGAATAAATAATAAATGCAGTAGCAGCAGGACGAGTGAGACCTCTTTTGTTCAGTCACCTCTGTAACTGGTAGTGTTTGACTTGCCTCTGATAGAAGTGGGTAATTCAGAAGCACTGTGTGAGCTTGTTAGATCACTGAGTCCCGAGAAGGCACCATTCTTTGCAGACCCTTGACAGCAAATATGTAGTAATGATATTGTCTCCAGCTGGGTAATAGCACACAATTCCAGCCACCTCACTCTGTGGTGTTGTGAGCGTGTGTGTGCGTGTCTGTGTGTGTGTGTGTGTGTGTGTGTGTCATGTGTTTGTGAGGGGAGGTAGACAGTGTGTGAGGTGGGGAGGGGACTAAAAAGAATTATACTGAAGTACTAGAGAAAAATGACAGCAGAAATGTCTTCAGCCCTTGAAGTGGAACACGGGGGGAAAAAAATCCCTCTTCCTGCAGAACTAGCCTCTCAATAGCCTCACTTAGCTGGAACAGAGCGGGCACACACACACACTCACTCACACACATACACACACACTGGCCACTCTGAAGAGAGGTTTGAGTATCAATGCAGGCTGCATGGGCTGGTAGCCACACACACACACACACACACACACACACACACACACACACACGTGCACACCCCACCTCACCCCATCAAGGCCTATGATGGAAATGTTTAACAACACCACAACGCTCACCTTGACCCCGTTGCTGTCACTCAACAATGGCCACCATGCAATAAAACGCCACCACAACCACATGCTCGCTGGTGGAGAGAAAGGCAATGGCGGTTGGCTGGTTTTTGCTGTAGGCTTGCGCCCCCCCCGTCCCCCCCCCCCCACCCGCCCCCCACCCCCCAACCCTAGCTAGTGTGAAATTGTGGCATTTGATCCTTAATGTGTGTGAAGTAGACACGGCGTTGACACAATGCCCCAGGCCTCAGGGGGTGTCCTCTGGCGCGCTCTATTAGCTTCCTGCTGGGCCCAGGCCGCTGTCTGGGACTTTATTTCCCCGGGATAAGTTGGGATAATGGCCTTTCACAGCCGCCTCCGGCCAGGCTCTCCCACTCGCCCCACAACACTCCCTGTCAATCAAACGCCAGGCGGAAAAAAAAGCAAGCAAAGTGAGAGAGAGAGAGAGAGAGAGAGAGAGAGAGAGAGAGAAAGAGAGGATAAAAAAAGAGCAACAAATGAAATTGTGTAGATATCCCTTGGCCACTGCACTGCCCAGATATGGCACATGCACCACGGCCTTATGCATGAGCGAGGTCACTGAACGACTTCACTCTTGTATGTGGTCAAATGGGAATAGGTCACATTTGAATTGATCAATTGGCAGGCAAGGTCTTGATGACATGCTGGAACGTTCTGGAATAATTATGGGATATCCTCGGTGTTGTCCTTTTAGAATTTGCACCTTCATTGAATAAAAGGGCTTGTTTAAAGACAATCTACTGGTATTGCGGGGTACAATCAGCGAGTGCTTGGAAGATCCCATTGGTAAATGAACACTGTCCTCCGCAAAGCTATTTACACTTGAACCAGACCTTCACCACTTTACTAAATACCTTAACGTAGTGCCATGAATATGAAAGTCCCTAACTCTGCTCTCTCTGAATTGAGAAACATAATAACTTTATAGTGGAAAATATTAAGTCACACAATTGAGAGACTGAACCTTGGATTAATTCTCCCTCTCTACAGCTGCCGAACTATGGTCGTTTTTCATTGTTCCCATTCACAAAGTAAAGTGTGAGTCTAACAATGACAACAGCTGACTTGGTGTGTTCGTTTGATCTCGTCGGATTTTCAAAAGCAGCACTTCTACATACAGAGGCTCTCTGCAAAACCACACAGCAAAAAAAAGAGGGATTGTTCAGGAGAGAGGCGTTTTAAGAACTATCCCCAGGCGGAGATGAACCATCTGATCCCCATCCACCCTCCGCCCTGCACCCCTCTCTCTCTCTCATCACTGTCCTCGGCTCATGGCCGTGACCTTCGACCCCCGTCCCGAGCTGGGAGCTTGGTGTGGTGGGAATAGGGCCAAGAGGAGCGGCCGAGATCGGCGTTCCTTAGTCACCGCCGCGGCTTGCCTGAGGCGCGCATTGTGCCGCGGGGAAAATAAATTAGAACGCTATATGAAATATAGCCTTGATACTTGGCAGGCAGGCAAAGAGGAGAGAGGTGCATTGGATAGGAAGAATTCATCTTCTTTCCCCATGCCCCATACACACCTTCCTCTTCTCCTTTGCGACAAGAAGAGCATATTGAAATAAGTTCAATCTCAGCTGCTTGCATTTGCATGACACGCACAGATGACCTTAAGTGATTGAATTTAGTCCGCCAAAGAAAGCCATTGGTGAAATGAATGACTTCATGTCTGCAGGCGGGAACGGTATGTAATTCATGATTTTTTTTTTTTTTGCCTTGAGATAATTAAGATTATATAAAAAAATAAAATAACCTTCCCACCCTCGCATGAATACCTCCTAAACCCTCTCAAAGCTCTAGCCAATGCAAAGAGATGTTTGCAGTTTCTCTCAATGGCGTATTCACTTGAAGTTTCAAGTAGAGTGAGAGATGTGTGAGGAAGTGACAAATCTGATGTAGCCTAATTCCAATCAATTCCATCAATGCTCTTTCAATTTAGCTCTTTGACACAGCGACGGCAATGTCAAAAGTTGTCTTTCATCCAACACAAACGACAGCTATCAATAGGCCACCTATGGAGCACGCTGTAAGAGTGAACACCATTAGGAACATCTTTAGCTGATATTTTGCCATATGAAAGTGTTAGCTTTTGTAAATATTGTAATTTGCGTTGGAAAATAGTCCTGTTCATGGCTATAGCAAAATGTAATAGATAATCATCCACATTATTCTCCTACTGTATATTGTCCATATTTAATGCAGGTCTGTAGACTTGCACTGTATCACCATGACACACACTCTCACAGTCCCTGACCTGTCTCTGCAAGCGTGTCATTCTCATGCATCCCTTAGTACACATTCATGTGGATTTTTACATTTGGTGTCTTTTCTTGTCCGGATTATTCATGTGCATTTGTTATTCCATCGTCCTGTTTATGTTGTGTGTGTATGTTTGTGTGTGATGTTTTTAAGCTACTGGGACCTTGAATTTCCCCTTGGGAAACAATAAAGTATCTATCTATCTATCTACTATATGTATCTATCTATCTACTGTATCTATCTATCTATCTATCCATCTATCTACTGTATCTACTCTATCTATCTATCTGATTCTCCATGGAAGCTGCGGAATGTTTCCTAGCTGAGAGGAATTCCTAGCCACCTTGCCCGTGATCATATCATCATTGGAGAACTTCTCCCAATACCAATAAACTCTATACAGTAATACCCCACTACTTCTACTGCTGATGCTGATGCTAACAATATAATTAGAAAAGAGTTAGAATAAATAAAGAGTTAGAATATGGGTCATATTATTATTATTATTATTATTATTATTATTATAATGTCCATCTCAGGTAGCAGTGATTTGGCAAACGGTACAGGTGGTTTATTCATCAAACACATGATTGTTGCCATTATTTGTCCTAAGAGGATCAAGTTGAGGACATTTTCACCCAGAATCTGCCACCTCTTGCCTAAACCTTGGTACATTTATGGTTACATACAGTACATCGAGGCCTTATACACTCAGTGTTCCCTAATCACCAAAAATATCTGTTTTTAAAACCATCAACCTGAGCAGCAGAATTAAAAGCTGAAACAAAGCACCAGTGCCATCTCATCCAACCTAAAAAGAAGGGCATGTGGACTGTGCAGTCCTAACCTTGAGCCATTAGCATGCAAACTCAGATGCTAGGCGGTCGGAGATGCACTGGGCCAGTGATTGAGCCCTTACATCTAACCCAGGCTCTGGTATACATTTCACAGGCTCTCCTTGGCCAGCGGAGGAGTGGAGGGGAGTAATCTCGGCCCTCCATGCTTGTTTTGTCATCTGTCAGTGATGTAACACTAATGCACCCCATGACTGTCCGCAGCCACACAGCAGTGGCGGGAACTGCAGGTGGGGAAGAAAAGCAATTTCATGGTTCAGGCCGCCCCTAATGTGCTGCTGTGATCTTTGAAGAGGCCCCCGTCTTTTTTTGTTTAAGTTTCACAGAGTACCGGGGGTTGAGCTCAGTCCAATTAATCATTCGGCTTAAGTGAAAAGGATGGTGGCGAGGGTGGTGTGTGTGTGCGTGGTGTGGTGTGTGAGTGTGTGTGTGTGTGTGTGTGGGGGGGGGGGGGGTAGTGAGCGGGGGAGAGAGAGAGGCAATGGGTTCTAGTTCCTGCTAACCAAGTGAATCGATGTGAGGCAAGAGGCTGCCTTTGAGCACGTGAGAGTGTTTGATCACGTGGCCCTGTTGGGGAGCTGTTCCATATAGGAAAATGTGTTAAGTGTGTGTGTGTGTGTGTGTGTGTGTGTGTGTGAGTGTGCGCGCGTGTGTGTGTTGGTGAGTGTGTGTGTGTGTGTGTGTGTGTGTGTGTGTGTGTGTGTGTGTGTGCGTGCGTCACTTGTTCCTTATGAGTGGGTCTTGTGGAACTGTGTGTACAGCATGTTAATTGTGAAGGGTTGTTAGTTTATGATTAGCCACAGGTGACTGAGGGTGTGTCATGCTGTTTTGTGAGTATGTGTGGTGTGTGTGTGTGTCTCTGTCTGTCTCTCTCTCTCTCTCTCTCTGTGTGTGTGTGTCTCTCTCTCTCTCTCTCTCTCTCTCTCTGTGTGTGTGTGTGTGTGTCTCTCTCTCTCTCTCTCTCTCTCTCTCTCTCTCTCTGTGTGTGTGTGTACATGGCCCACCACAGCATGTGCATTTGATGTACTCTACTTAGCCGTGTCTCTATGTACATTCACTCGGGGTAACAGGCCTTAATTGCCAGCTGATGCATTAGCTCTCATTCCCTCCCATTGTTTTTTTCTCCTTTTAGCGGCAGTCAGGGGTCTCCAAAAAAGCAAGAGAGAGAGAGAGAGAGAGAGAGAAGGAGAAGAAGGAGAAGAGGAGCAATCAGACCATAAGGGTCATTTTCTGCAAGAGCTCACCTCACTCCTCGGAGCCGACGCCAGCTTCCCCGCCACCCAGCGGGAGCAACAAATTAACACTTCACTTCTCGCCGCCGCCGCCGCTCAAGCCTGATGAGTCCTGGGAAGGAAACGGCGCTAGACGAGACGACGACACGAGTGGAGATGAGAGGAGAGGAGGCGAGATGAAGGGAGATGGGAGCGCGAGGGTCGAAAAAACACAGGTCTGGGAAAAAGAGGGAAAGAGAGAAAGAGAGAGAGAGAGAGAGAGAGAGAGAGAGGGAGGGTAAAGAAAGAAATGTGTGAGAGGGGAAAAAAAACAAACACTCCATCACTTCCGCTTCATTTGGCCCCTCGAATAGGCAGAGACGCTCACCTGGAGGGGGCCAGGGAGGGGGGGGGGGGCGTCGAGGGGGGGGGGGGGCACGGGGGTCACTCGGAGGTGATTACTGTCTCTCACCTCTCGGCTCCCGAGCTCCCCAGCAGGTCGCGTTGCCGGGCGACTCGGATGGATGGCTGCTCGGGTTGCCGCAGGCGATGGGATAAGGTGAGAGGATGAGGGCAGGTAAGCTGAGAGGGATGATGGCCCTGCATACAAACATGAGATGCTATAATGCTAACGCAGTTCTCATTCTCTCCCTTTCTCTCTCTCTCTCTCTCTCTCTCTCTCTCTCTCACACACACACACACACACACATATACACACACACACACACACACTCTTGCAACCAAGCAGCTCGGAGGAAATCCATCTCCTGGCAGCGTGGGGCGAGAGGCCCTGGAGCTGATTATTTCTCTTACACCTGTTGGGCTCATCCCTAATTGTTCATCCATAAGATTCGCCGGTGGGATTGGGAAGCCAAAGGCCGCGGCAGAGCGTGAAATATGAAGCAGATCGTGTGTGTCTGCGTAAGGCGAGCCAGGGTGGGGATTGCAATCGGAGGATTTCAGGAGCCTGGGATTTTGACTGGATGTGTATATGTGCGTATATGTTTGTTTATTAATGTGTGTGTGTCTGTGTGTTTGTGTGTGTGTGTCTGTGTGTGTGTGTGTGTGTCATATTGTGCATATGGAGTGTTTGTGTGGGCTGTATGCACATTACGTGTGCTCGTGTGCTGTAAGTTCATACACAAGTATATGCTTGTATTGTATATGTGCACACACACACACACACACACACACACACACACACACACACACACACACAGTGTGTGCACTAAGTATCAACTTTAATTTTATATGTATGTATGAGTTGGTATACTAGAAATACTGTAGTGAGTGTATATGTGGGTATGTCAGTATACTAGAAATAGTGAGTGTATATGTGTGTGTGTGTGTGTGTGTGTGTGTGTGTGTGTGTGTGAGTGTGAGTGTGAGTGTGAGTGTGAGTGTGAGTGTGAGTGTGTGTGTGTGTGTGTACACGTCTGTGCATGAGACAGAGATAGAGGAAGAGGAAGTGCCTCAGTGCTCGGCTTTAAACTTAATTTACCCAGAGAGCAGATTGCTGACACTCTGAAAAACAACACTTGATTAAAACGGAACTTGACGCCATTTCATTTCAAAACGGTAATGATGATGAGGTATCTGCTTAAAATAAACACTAATCACTCGCGCTGAGCGCTCACTGGTACAATGAAGGCTGAAGCAAAGCTGGGTGCTCGGTATGATGCTATTTATGCAGCGTTCATCAGTCGGTTCAGACCGTGCTCTGTGTTTGCTTTTTTTTTTTTTTTTACCCCCACCATTCCTTTGTTACACCAAGTGTTTATTTGTACACACGAGTGGGATTTGATGCCTGGTATCTAAGCAAATAACAGCAAAAAGTACTTCAGAGGGGAATTAATTAGTATGCTCTTAAATTTGAAGCACGGCAGAAAGTGTTTTTTGTTTACGGCGGCAGGTTAAACAGTGGCTGAGGTGCGGGGGTGGCATGCAATGCGGGTTAAAATCACTTGTCACGGTCGAGATCGTCATGATGAGATTGCAATTGGTCAGCGCGGAGGAACAATCAACGCCGCTCGAAGGCAACACTCCATCAAGCCTGCCATATCTGAGTGAGGATTTGTGTGAGTGTGTGTGTGTGTGTGTGTGTGTGTGTGTGTGTGTGTGTGTGTGTGTGTGTGTGTGTGT
>NC_085013.1:20246800-20259300 GCF_963854185.1 Sardina pilchardus | reverse complement strand
CACCCTGTTTGCAGGCATTCAGTCAAAACAGCTGCACATTTAAGTGTCATTCCACAGCGGATGCCACAATGGCGAGGCGCTCTGGCAACACCAATAAGACAATAAGGTGTCCAAATTCACTGCGTGGGTAACCGTAGATGGCCGATGCAGCGCTTGGTAATCCTGAAGGTATGAGGTAGCCTCTTGTTTGCACACCTGGGAAATGTCTATGGCTGCCCTCGATCGTTTTCAAAGTATGCGCGTCGATCTTTGAACCACTATTATGCTATTGTTATCATTCTAAAGGAGGTTACAACAGTATCTTTTGATTTATTAAGACTTGTAAAGACATTGAAACATCTCCTCTGAAATGCTTTGTGACTCAATGACAGACTTTATTAGGCATCAGTAGCAACTTGACTCTGCCATACAGGTGCTCTAGACTGCT
This sequence comes from Sardina pilchardus, assembly GCF_963854185.1. Taxonomy (NCBI): domain Eukaryota; kingdom Metazoa; phylum Chordata; class Actinopteri; order Clupeiformes; family Clupeidae; genus Sardina; species Sardina pilchardus. The sequence goes on along the minus strand of NC_085013.1, from coordinate 20,258,873 downwards.
AAAACTGTACAAATACTCCTGCAGCTGCTGTACATGCATATGTAATTACGCCACAGTGTGTCTCAGCTGGAGGCTGTGGGAGCCCACTGCTTTCATGTCATCTATTCTCAAAGACACGGACCGAGAGAGAGAGAGAGAGAGAGAGAGAGATTTATGATTTCATCAGACTGGCTTTATCTCTTTTCGGAATGATTGTGGACCTGCGTAGATGGTAGGAACTGTTTGACATTCTCTCCAGAGTGTTTGCAAAGAACTGAGCTGTGACCAAACTTCAAATGAGTGACCAGAAAGCAACCGGGTCGCCTTAATCTGTTTTGCCTGCAGATCAGAGCAGGCCGTTGTTTTTATTGCTTTGTGATTCATTTGCTCGGCACATCCGTCCCTTTCCCCAAAAATATTTACCCAAGCCCTCCACACGAGGAGAGCTGGAGAGCTTGTGCAGCCGCTTGTTCACTTGGTCTGATCTCCTCTTCACAGTGAGTGAAAGCCACTGTGTGTGTGTGTGTGTGTGTGTGTGTGTGTTGGGGGGGATTCTGTGTGCATATGCAAGACAAGTAGTGTCTGCAGTTTGCTTGCTTTGTCTCTACTCTGCCTTTCTTTCTTTCTTTTTCTTTCTCTCTCTCAGTCTCCACTCTCTATCTTGCGCTCTCTTCTGTCTCTTACACACACACACACACAGACACACACACGCACACAAACTCTCTCTCTCTCAGACACACACAGACACAACTAGCACTCTGTTTGTGCGCACACACAAACACACTCACACACACACACACACACACACACACACACACACACACACACACACACACACACACACAAACACACAGACACACAGCTGTCGCTGGCGCCTCACACGCCCGAGTGTGTGGTAGCAGCAGGGCTTGGCCTTGATACAGGCCAGTGGGATCCACCACTGTGCTAAGCCCCTGACTCACAGCTCAGTCCAGTCATGAATAATGTATGGGGGAAATACATTTATCTTTTAATAGCCACAGCAACTCCTCCCCTCCCCACCCACCAAACATACACCCCCCTCTCCCCCCCACCTCCCCTCCTCACCCTGCCCCCCCCCCACATCCCCCCCGCACCCCCCCTCCCCTCCCAGTCCTGCGTTGCGTTGTGGCTGGGGCTGCAGGGTTGGCTGCTTCGTGATTCTCCCCCAAACACCCTTTTTGAAGTCGGTCGCTTCTCAGTGTCCTAGAGAGGGGTAATCAGGCTTGAGATGCAGCAGGTCAGGATTCTTTTTTTCTCTCTCTCTCAGAGAGAAAGAGAAAGAGAGAGAGAGAGAGAAAGACAAGGGAGGGAGGAGGAGAGAGAGAGAGAGAGAGAGAGAGCATCCTCAAGTTTGACTAACTGTCTCTAAGGGCTATGGGCTCCGTTGCAGAAATGAAGTCCAACCAGTCATCATTATTGCTCAATCGTTCTCATCCTCCCCTTTCTGTCCGAGGGATTCGGCAGCCAGCGCTGTGATAAGATTTTGCCATTACGTTCGGCGGGTAAATATTTTGTGAGGCTCGTCAGCGTGTCTCTCCGAGGCTTTGTAATTACTTCAGATTTTATAATTGCTTTGGCAAATTGTCTGCTGTGAGGTAATCTCAAGGGAAGCATATTGAGCGACTCGTGGGCGTTCAGCTGTGACATACCGAGTATTACTCCTTGGGTCCGACTCGCTAAAACTGCAAAAATGGAGAGAGAGTATCGAGATTTTTATTTCATCATGTCTGTAAAATGAAGGTTTCTTATTTTTCGGAGCTGAATTGGTTTCTGTCCTCTGGAATGTCATTCATGAATCATTAATTGCAACAGACATGTTTATTTATATATGATATCGAATTCTGGTGCATTGCTACATGAGGTCAAAAAGGTCATGCACAATAGTTTATTAGCATGGCTATAATTTAGCAATATTATGCACATAAAATGAAACACGGAAATACATGGAACAGTAAATCCCAATTGCGAGGAGCACATAGCTTGAAATTAAACAATAGCATGTTACAATGACACGCTAGCTCTCCACAGCGCGGGCAAATAAAGGATTTCCAGCACAAATAAAGAAGGCGCACTTCAGATGATTATTTTTGACTCTGTCTTAATAAAGTGCTCGCGATTCTCAAGTCCGCCAGGCTCTTAATGTTCTCCAGAGCCACATGCACTCACAGAGAAGTAATGCAGCTTACGTTGTTTAAGGAGGATGAGGAGGATTTTTTTGCATGCAGGGAGATCTCCTCTCATATTCCGCCATCACATCTGTGTGAATGCCTAACCCCCCTCCATGTTTGAATAATCTAATTCCATGTTTCTCATCGATCAAACAGCCTGAAATAGCTAGTACTTGCAAGTGAATAAATAAATACAGATTAGAAACTAAACTAAGCAAATAAAATGCCATGCATACATAAACATCATTGCTTATTTGTTTGCTATTATGTGTGTACTTATGATCAATATTAAAAAGTTTTGACATGGCTCTGCTGTATAGGAAATTATTTATCTGGCTGAGTTCCAATATAATGCAGCTGTCTGGGAACATTTCAGAATGGTGCCAGTTTTAGTTAAGATTTGTAATAGAAAAATCCACATGTGGTTCGGTAGTTCCAGGTTGAGCTAAAAAATTCTGCTGAGACTTGTTAATGTTTCAGCTGAAAATGGAGAACACAATTACCACAGCTTGAGAATAATACCTAGTGTGGATGACAAATATTACAGTTTGTTATTCTCCACTATGGTCCTCAAACTCAAATGATTTTAGCCTCTGTTTTATCAGCGCTAATTACTATCACCACATGTTTGCAGCACGAGACCTCAGGCACATCCAGTTTCAGCCTGTGTGTGATGTGATAGCACTGCTAGCGATATGAGACTAGCATTTTAATATTGCTCGTTACCTCAGCTCTCATGCATAATAATGGCTAGATGGCACACACACGCGCACACGCACACACACACACACACACACACACACACACACACACACACACACACACACATACACACATGGACACACACACACACACACACACACACACACACACACACACACATACACACAAACACACACACCATTCCACTTCCATCCCTGTACCCCCCCATAGGCCTGTCACCCTTCCGTCCCTGTAGAGCTGATGCCTGGGCTGGGGCCTCGCCAGGGCCCCCCTTGGCTCCCCTGCTCCAGTTTTATGAGAGAGAGAGAGAGAGAGAGAGAGAGAGAGAGAGAGAGAGAGAGGTAGGAAGAGAGAGACAGAGAGGGAGGGAGGGAGAGAGAGAGTGTGTGTGTGTGTGTGTGTGAGAGAGAGAGGGAGGGAAGGAGGGAGAGTGTGTGTGTGTGAGAGAGAGACTGAGAGGGAGGGAGAGAGAGAGAGACTGAGAGGGAGGGAGAGAGAGAGAGACTGAGAGGGAGGGAGGGAGAGAGAGAAGAAGAAGCTGAAAGCACCATTTATCATCACTTGTGTGGGCAGCGTCACCAAGGCAACACTCAGGCTGGCAAATGCCACTGCGCGGAATACTAATGAGGCACTTGGCAGGACTGTTGGCGCGGCGACGCCACTGCTGCCACTGTTGCCGGCGCCCGGCACCAGGAGCCTTTGCTGTGGAGGTAAACAGTCGAAAGGAAATCAATTAAGGGCTTCCACAGGGTTTGGCAAGGGCGCTAATCTTCAGAGCCACATTTAAAATAATTCTACAATCTGCCTTTAATACCCACTGCCTGCTGCCAGCCTAAAATAAAAGAAGAAACACAATAACTAACAACAACAGCAACAACAACAACAACAACAACAGAAAAACAACACAAGGGAGTTTTCCCTCTCATTGTTCAACTTCCTCGAAAGGGGGGAAACGGCTGCCTACTCAGTCTTTTTCTCCATTAGAAATATATAAACAAAGTTGTTTAATCATTGAGCTCTACGAGAGAGTTTTTCCATCATTCATTTGGCTCATGGAGATCCTTATGTCACATACAGTACTTCTAGAGAAAGAGGCCTTTTATAGTCACTAAACACACAGAACGAAATACCTTTCTCCGCAGCTAATATTTTGCACAGGTAATAAAAATACAGTTGTTGTTCTTTTTTAAATCACTGTGCTGGCAAGTGGTGGGCCTCATTAGGAATGATATGGTACATTGACTTAAAAAACCCCTCTGCTGCTTAAATGTGTTAGTAACGCCGCCCAGAAGATGACCAAAACATACTGCAAAAAACTGACTAACAAACCACAGGTGCACCCCAGGGGGTTGAACCTGTCATTAGCTTGCATTCTAAATAGGTAGCACTATTTCCAGCAGACAAAATTATAGCTGGCTGTCTCTCTGCGCGCGGCAGCAGTGTCAGGAATAAATTGAGCTGGAGCATGCCTTTGCTCCGCTCAGTGCCTCTCATTATTGATCTCCGCACTTTGATCGAGCAGGTTCTAATCAATCCCTCGGTGGCACGACAGGGCGTGGAAATCGTTTCTTTTTCCCTTGACAAACCTCTTCAAATGACTTGTCATTAATGTGCCTCTTTAGCAGCCCTTGTTTGCTCAGAAAAACGGGGATGCATTTGGCTTTTCCCTGTCTATTAGCGAGGGTTGTGCTCTTTGGGGATTTTTCACGGGGCTCGCTCGGAGCCGGGGGGAGGGAGAACGGCGGGATTGGTTGTTTGCCGTGTTTGCTCATCCTTACCGAGTCACTTATTAGCGCTAATTGGGAGGGACAGTTCAAACAGGCGCCGGAGAGTGGTTTGTCACACGGGCGTGACACGGGAGCGGAGAGAGGCAGCTGAGGCCATCAGCGAGGTGGTGGATGGGGGGGGGGGGGGGGGTTGGGGTGGCGGATGGGGGGGTGGAGGACGGGGGGGGTTGATGGCACTGCCCGCTGGCCCTCGGTGCCCTCTCGTGCCTCCGGTGTGTGGCACTAGGCCTCTGTGCCTCCCTCATGCCACCCCTCGCCACCCGCCGCCACCACCGTCGTATCCGCCGACCCCGCGCGCCACCCCAGCACTCTGCCATTAGCAGACAGACCTGTGCTGGGGCCTGTGGCCAGGGGCCTGTGCCGGGGCCTGCTGCAACAAAGCCGCAGACACAGCCAGCTGTCTGGGCCACTCTGGGAGTCAACAGCTGATGGAGGGGGCCACACAAAAGGCCCCACTACACCACTGCGGATCATCTAATCTACAGCAGCATTGCCCCTCTTCTCCTCTCCTCTCTCTGCCTCCCCCCATCTCTGCACTCTCTCTATCTCTCTCTCTGCACTCTCTCTCTCTCTCTCTCTCTCTCGGCACTCTCTCTCCCCCTCTCTGCACTCTCTCTGCTCTCTCACATTAGTCCTGACACTAATTCCCATACTCACCGCAGTCCGGAGCAACATTATATTACCGGAAGCCCCTGTGGCCTTGAAGCGTTGCGCTGAAAAATCACACCGATTTGCTGTCGACACCAAGACCCCATTCCCCCCCCCCCCCCCCTACAAAGTGGCCCCCATACCACTATTTAGTATGTGTTTGGGCTAAAAGATGCTAATTTCCCAGGATTATTTACGACCATAATAGCTGCAATTATATTCCATGCAAACCGATTTAAGGTATAAGCACCAATTAGTAACTGGTCATTATCTTGAGCATTTGAAACTCAGAGTGAAGTAATAGGCTGACATTCCGCTACCCGTGCCTGGGAATTGCTGTAGTGTGAGCCTAATTAGTGCTTGTTTTTCTCCGGTCTTGAGAGGATGTCATATTTGCTGCCCCGAAACACTGACTTGTGCCAGAAGTCAGATTCCATTCAAATTGAGATTGACGTCTGACAGTTTTGTTTTTCCGACAATCTACAATGAGTGCCTTTCAGCAAAGGAGTCGTGAGCCGAGGATCTGTTTCCGATTTGCCTGTCTAAATTTAGGGCTCCCTCATTCTTTAAAGTTCACTTCATGTGGAAACATTCTCCGGCTGGAAAACACATTGACATTTTAGCTTTCGATGAGATAAAAAATTGTATGTGAAGTGGCAAATGTTAATTAACTCCACACGGCTCATGTATAATGCATAGGCTCATCGTTTAACGGGTATATGAGAAATATAATAATTGCTGATGATATGCTTAATGTATCCAAATATATAAATATACTTTATGGCCAAATCAGTACCATGCACGTCCTGGAGTTTTGTCAAATACAACATGCTCTGTCCTGTAAAATAACGAACCAGCATTGCAACATTGTTTGTTTTTAGATGTAGACACTGAACTTCTAAACTGAGAAATTTTAGTTACCAATCATTGGACCTCTTTTTTTGTTTTTTTTTCTTAAAAAAAGAAGAAAAACAAACAAACAAAAATAATTGATGCAATGACTAACATAGCGCCTCTCACTGGCCAAAAAGTAGTATAAACAGACTGCCGATGGGAAAGCCCCCACACATCAATAACCCAGACTGGGTTGTGTTGGTCACGGTGTCAGTTACCTTCTCACACACGCAGACAGCGTGGTGGTGGTGGTGGTGGTGGTGGTGTTGTTGTGCCCTGTCGGTGACTTGGGAGTGGACAGGACAGGGCACATACGCCACAGTGCATCTGCTCGTCCCAGCTCAGCCCCCCACATAAATCAGGGCAACACATAGGGTCTGGCTAATAGATGTTTAACTAAACCCCCTCATTTGAAACAGTTTGACCCCGGAGTGCTAAAACACAATGTGAAAACTCCCCCAGGATTAACCGTGACCCCTCTGGGCAAACAGGCCACACAGGCAATAAAAGAACCTGCCATTGTTCTGTCTCGGGGCAATGTCTCTGGGTGTGTGTGTGTGTGTGTGTGTGTGTGTGTGTGTGTGACCAAGACTGGCAGACAGAAAGAGAAAGGGACAGTGAGGTTTTAGAGGAGGGATGAGCAGACACCCACAGTGCTGGGAGGGACCAGATTGCTGATGACATCTTGTTGGGACATCATTCACGCCCACTACAGCTGCACAGGCTGTAGATCATTGTTAATTAGGTCTACTGTGTTGGGTCATGGAGAACCCCCAGCAGGGTGGGGGGGGGGGGGGGGGGGGTCTACAACATGATCACCTATCACACCGCCCATCTCACCATCAATGCACTGGCTTCCTTTCTCATCTCTTCTGCTTACCTGTGCTATTATTCTCCATGGGACTTTAGCATTTCAACATCATGGTTACTTCGGACTTTTATTCATTGCAATTGTCCATTGTTTTGCTGTTGTGTTAATGATATTAAATATAATATTCATTGCTTTTCTTACCTAGTGTAAAAGTGCCTTCACTGTACGAGTACAGGTTTGTAAAAAAAAACAAATATGTTGATTTGAATGATATTGTCTGATATTATGTTTTTAAAAAGTTTGCTTATGATGTTAACTTGGGTGTGCCAGCATTATACAATGCCTACACATTTTTCACACAGTCTGCCATGGAGGTATGCAAGTCCTTTAACAAGCTTTCAATCTGTCTAGGTCATTCGCCTACAGCGGCAGAGGCACACCAAATGTTCATGCTTAACATGCAATTGCCTTTCATAGTCTAAGATCACAATAATTTTGCTTTAAAACGGCTCTTTCTCACAGGAGTGGGTCCCATTGAGACTGATGAATGTGCTTGTCAGTGACGGGGGAAAATTACCTTTCTTGAGAAAAATATGGCAGCGGGCCCCGAGATACATTGTGTGGAATGCAGATTTTATTTTCTTAGTTACTGACCTTGATGTGACAATTTACAGGGTCAAAGCCTCTCCAGTTGCCATTGTGTGGACAAATAGAATGCTAATGAATTGTGGTTCTGCATAGTAAAATGGGAGCCGGCTGGGTGTTTTCTTTTTTTTTTCTTTCTTTTTTTTCCTGCTTTCTTTCGGAGGCTTATGTGGGACTGCTGTGGCATGTCGAGTACCTTTGGCTGGGGGGACGTGGCTGAATCTGGTTTAATCGAGTTGGGGGACCAGGGAAGGACGCTGGAGAGGGCTGGAGCCGTTCCACTCCCCTCCAGTAGGGCGGGCCTTTTCGCTGAACCCCCCCAGGCTCACAGTGACGGCCATTAAGATAAAGGAGGCAAATAATAATTTGACTCAAACGAGAGGCCGTGCAGCATTGTCGCTTTCAGGAGCACCCCGGACAATAGGCTCCTTTCAGGCTGAGGAGCAGGCCTGGTTGCTTCCCCTGGCCCGGAAGTGGTTTGTTTTATCATGGGTTTTGTTTTTGCAGACAGCTGCAGGGCCTGTTTGTCTTTGGCTAGGCTTTTCTCTCCCATCTCCCTCCCTCCCTCTCTCTCTCTCGCTCACACACACTCTCTCTCTCTCTCTCTTTCTCCCTCTCTCTTGTTTTCACTGATCGGCGAGTACATGTGGAGAGGGCACGAGCCGTGATTGTTTTAAGACGGAGTTTGGCACCGTGGCAAGCTGGGCTGGTTTGGTGGGCACCGTCTGGACTAAGTTAACAAAAGGACTGGGAAGCCAGACAACGTGCTGGATGTTGGGCAGAGGGTAAAATCAGTGTTGTCTTAAGACAATGTAAACAAATCAGCTTGTTTAAGCTAAGTTCCACAGAGGAACATTTTGGAGAGAAAATGCAAATGATTTGGAATTACCAAAAAAGTTGCTGGACAAGGAAACAACATGTGCCAATTTCAATTGGCATGGTGGTGGTGGTGCTGGTGAAGGGGGGGGGGGACTCAAAACATAGCAGTAACTAAACATTTTAACATTATATTTAAATAACACCAGCAGCACAATATTACAAAACAGAGATTTTGTTGATTTTAGAAAGTGCCACTGAATTGTGAGTTATCCACCAACTCTTTATCCTTCCTTAAAATATATCAGTGCTTTTACTGTTATGGCTATTATCCTTGTCTAAGCTCTATTGTAATGCAACTGGGAAGTAGATTTGAGTAATTTCACAGTTGAATCATAACTTTTCCACAATTGTAACATAGCTATATATACAAAAAAAGATATTCTCAACCATCGGTGACAAGAATGTATCTGTGGCAAATTCAGTCAGTGCATGACAAACAAACCAGCTCTAAAACGCTCCAGACGTACGCACAGAGAGTGGTTTGGTGAACAGCACACACGTGCACTGCACACACACAATGAGGCGTCCTTGGAGGTGGGGAGGGACTGCTCCAGGCAATTCAGTTCACACAAAAAAATAGAGAATCTGAGTGCAGAAGTTAGACAGCCCCATGCACCTTATAAAACACACACACACACACACACACACACACACACACACACGCGCACACACACGCGCACACACACGCACGCACGCACGCACGCACGCACGCACGCACACACACACACACACACACACACACACACACACACACTATAGTCTAGCTATAGCAAAATGAATAGAATGCAAATTGAAATTATTACATGTGCTGATTCAAATTTGCCCATAAATTAATTTTAAAAGAAAATAGTTCAAATTAAAATGGCACAATAAACATATACAAAAATGCCCATATAGAATGTCCCAGCTACTAAAATGAACAAAAGTAGATTTCATAATACCTATGAAAATATTGGGTTTGGGTTTGAACAATTTGGCATATCTTCGCACATTTTTCTTTAGAAAAAAATAACAACCGGAAAAAAAACATTACCTTTGTGTTTAGTTACAGTATATATAAAGTTTACATAAGAAAAAAGGTAAATAAAACAAAGGCCCTGGACAGCTTTCTCAGCCATCCTCTCCACTGACACCCTTCACTCTGAAGCATGTGTGGTTCAAAAACAGAGTGTTCTTCTCATAGCTATCTCAGGCTTGCTCTTCTCCCCTGCACCAGTTCAGACAGTAAGCTCTGATGACACATCTGAAAGAAAGAAGAGTGAGGAAGTGTGTAGGTGTGTGTGTGTGTGTGTGTGTGTGTGTGTGTGTGTGTGTGTGTGTGTGTGTGCGCGTGAGTGCGTACTACTAAGATTGTGTGAATGTGTGTGTGTGTGTGTGTGTGTGTGTGTGTGTGTGTGTGTGCGCGCGCGTGTACTACTACACCACTAAGAGCAGAAATGCCTGAAAGCTATAAGAGACGGTCTAAAAATCCACTGTGCCTCAGAAAAATAGTATTTTCCTTTTTGTGGCAAATTTCCCACAGTGGTTGGTCTCAGCTGGGAGTGGGGAAAAGGAATGCTGAAAAAATATATATCAGCCCACAACATCTGCCGATGGTGATTAGCATTAGGAAATTGCCTCCTTGTATGAAATTGGAATGTCGGCTGTCATTTGCCTTTTATGCTGGGGGCTTCTTTTCTCAGAAGATAGAGGACACCGCTTTGTCCTCAAATTGGCTACGATTTGGTGAAAGAAAAAAAATCGTTTGTCCCCTCTGCCCGTTATGATGTTCTGTGGGGAAAAGAAAGGGACACCATTAATTGTGTGAAATATGAATGGCTGTATTTGGTTAACTGGTTGCAAAGGGGGTTCAACCGGCGGAACTCTCTCTCCCTCTCTCTCTCTCTCTCCCTCTCCCTCCCTCTGTCTGTGTCTTCCATGTCCGTCTGTTTCATGCCTTTTTGTGGCGTTATCAAGATGTTTCTCTCTAATTTTACGCTGAGCGCGGACCGGCTCCTTTCTGCGAGCGCATTATCTTCAGTATTCAGCTCTCGGCTGCGCCCGCTCTTCCCGCCGACGAGGCAGCGCTTAATTGGGCCCGCGCTTTAAAGTCTGTAGAGCTCTCCAGTAGCTCATAGAGACACATTCAACACGCCGCTCATTCACTTTGAGTGTGTGTTAGATGTACAAATATTATTTACTTTTACACTTCAAATCAAAAGGCACACACTTCCCGCCGATCCATGCTCGCTTTGCGGTGCGTATAAGAATGGACTGAGGATTTTGCTTTTGCCATTAAAATATATAATTAAATTTGTGAATATTCACGGTGTAACATTAATTACCTTTTCACAGAGAACAGTAATTACTTGATTAGACATTTACAAGATATGTGAATATATGAGCGGAAATAGGATAGATGTCTAATATTCCTTAGAGCAATTTGGTTAGTGTTGCCACATGTATTTATATGATGCTGATAAATCGTTTGCCTGTTTTAAATAATAAAAAACTGCTAATTAATTCGGGTGTGATAAATGAATAAAATATTATTTTTTAAAAAAAAAAACAAGTGTGATTTTTAAAATCATACGTTCCACTTTTAGCCTATTTTAATTTCCAAAGAGTACAATTAATGGATATGTAATATAAGTAAATACCTATCAGCGGAGTATTCAAAACACAATTATAGTGAACTAGCTTTCACTTTAGATTCGTATGCGTATTTGGAAAACGTTAAGCGCTGAAATGGACGCTGTTAATTCAATTCTTGAATGAGAATATAAAACGTGAGAGCAAGCAAGGTATTAGGCCTAATTAAATAAATGATTGAAATTAACATGTTATAAATTAATAGGCTAGGCTAATACTTCAGTTTTTCTGTTCCCAGAGAGTGTGTGAAATGTAACGGCTAAGTACTGGGCTAGTTATGATGCTTCCCACATCTTGTTCACATGCATACCAAGTACTTCAGAGAGGGCGCACTCACTCACTCCTTCAGAGTAGTCATGGTCATTCACTGATTCAAATAAAGCTGGACCTTTCTCCAGTTGCCATTTGTTACAGGAATATACCGTGGCCAGATCACATGTGCAGCATTCACATTTTATGCTGATGCCGTAGATAAAGGACAAACACTGACTCGCGTACGCGTACACACACACACACACACACACACACACACACACACACACACACACACACACACACACACACACACACACACACACACACACACACATCAACAATTAGCACTGCCATTAAAATCCTGGAGTAGCTGTTAAGGAGGACAAGATGGTGGATGCACATGCACGGAGAGCCCGGTCCTTATCTCCCCCAAGCTTGGCGGCTCCGTTTGCTCCACTTTATGGCGGGCATGTGTGCAGTTACACAGAGTCTCTCTATGCCACCTCGGTAGTCTGCCGCAGCAGGAAAGTGTTTCAGATATGACTGATGAACTGATGGTGGATGCTCTCCTCCTGGACTGCGAATCTTGTAGCCCGCTCATTAGTTTGTGTCACTTGTTAGCGTCGTGGCGA
>NC_085013.1:20224300-20241800 GCF_963854185.1 Sardina pilchardus | reverse complement strand
AGCGGTTCATCAACTCGTAACAGGGTGAATGGCACTTCTGCTTTCACTTCGCAGCCCTCTATCGGCTATAACCACACTATGTAACTTTACGAGGTGGGGTAGTGTATCTGTAGTTCGATTAAATGAGACATCAGAAACTACAAATTTGACTTGCTTCAATGTCGCAATACATCATACTTACATAAAACCATGCAAAATATTCTACCTTGTCTGTTATTTGCTGGATAAACAAATAGCGTGTGTGCGACAGAGGAAAAGTGTTTTAGTGTTGCTTTAATGAAAACATGTATCCTTGAACTATGCGTGACTAATTTCCGAAAACCGAATAAAACCTAATTATGTTCACGTACGGTACTTCTTAAATGACAGGCACTCAGTTAGACCTACACACCACCCCTGTAATATCATTAAAGACCAGTGTAATCAATATGAAGTATTCAAATCACTGAATATTTTAAGCTATAAGTAATTATGCAGATCCTAAAATGCTATAAATTGTTAACAAAATGTATACAAATTCTGAATTCAAAATATGAAATAGAAACAAGACGAGCCATTTTCTGTGTGTGCGAAGGGTTTGAGCAGAGACTAGGATTGCCACTGCTGTGAATGATCTGTATCCTGCTTAAGGCAATAAGGTTTTCAAGGAAATGTCATAGTGCTCCTAAAATTTTTTCTGTGCTCCTCATTTAGGAGCACCTGTGCTCCTAGAGAAAAAGCTAAGATTACAGCCCTGATTGTAGCAATTCCTCTGTTTTAGCAATGAATATGCAATATAAGTGGTAATAATCAGTTAATAGTTGTACGCTTCATGGTATTGAAGGACATGTACCAACGGATAGTGAATGTGTGATTTCCTGGAGGATGGCGCCCATCACATTGTCAGAGAGGGGCTGGCCGGTCCCCTGCTCCGCCCCTCCAGTGGCGGTGGCCAAAGGCCATTCCAATCCCTGTTGGTGGTTTGACTTCACACCCCACTGGCCCAGGAGCTGATCCAGGTCTGAATGAGGGGAATGAAGCTGCACAAAACCTGATCAGTCGTGGGCAGGGGGACAGGGGAGAATCCTCCGGGCCAGCCTATTTGACTTAGATGCTCCATTTGTGTTCTCCCTGATCCCATGCTCTTTGTGTACATTGTAATGAGTGTTCCCGTAATCCGCGGATTTTCTTGGGGGCTAACACCCCCTCCGCCACAACACACACACACACACACACACACACACACACACACACAGACACACACACTCCCACCATCCCAAAAGCCAACCTAGCCAACCCTCTTCTTCTGCTCTCCTAAACAGAGTCCCCGTCGAAGGGGACCAGGGGGAAACAGTGGGTGATGGGGCGAAGAGCAACAATGACCCGTCTCTCAAGAGAACCTTCCATTGCAGCCTCGTTGGTGTCTCTCTCCGATAGAGCTAGTAACCATCTTTAATCCTATTAGTTCTGCCCAACAAAGGTGAAATCTGCAGCAGGCAGGCAGACAGGCAGGCCAAGGGGAGAGAGAGCTTGCCTCTAGCGTTGATTGTGGGGGTTGTGGGGTGGGGGCGGGTGGGGTGGGGTGGGGTGGGATGTAGCCATAGTTCAACAGTAACACCCATCCATTAAGTGGTGAGACAGGAGGAACGGAAGAAATGACAAGACAAAAAAAGACCCACCAACAAACCGTGTCATTGTTTGGTCGGGGGGGGGCAGGGGGGTGTCAAAAGAGCTGGACCACCAGTCCAGCAGTGGAGAGCGTCTACAAAGTGAGCTCATTCCAACGTGGACTTGCCCCGGACGTAACAGGCCCTGGCATTATTGACGGACGAGCACAATAAATTTGCGGCCCCGGCGAAGGCACAGGAAGTGGAGCCGCGGTGCCTTGTGGGCGTTGGTACCTCAGGGTCGTCTCACAAAAGCCCGGGGAGGCCGGGAGGCCTCAATGCCCCTTTGTTTGGGGTGCGATTATGGGGCGCGGCGTGGCCAAGTGTGCTGGTGGTCCGTCCCGTTGCCCTCTCCCCAGCCCTCAGTGTTAAAGTCCCCCATTGTGACCGCCGAGGCGAGAGGGGGGGGGGGGGGGGGTCGCGAGAGGCGATGGGATCTGTACAGACAGAAAAGTGTTCTTTAGCCAAACAAGGCAGGATATGACTCTTTAAGGGCCACGGGCGTGAATGGACAGCGCCGCCACCCGAAGACAGCCCCGTGCTCTGTGTGTGTGGGACAACAGTGAGCGCTGGCGCGCTAGGTGTGCTCTATTCGGTGCCCTGTTCCCAGACTCAACAGCATTGTGTCTAGGGCCGCTTCCCTTGTCCTCACTCCCCCTGCAAGCGCACGCCGATCTGAGGAGAAAAGATGCCATCAAATGATAATAGCTTCTGCACAGTGGAATGCCTGGTGGAGTCTGTAAGGCTCCCAGAGAGACTCAGGTTTAGTTAGTGAAAAGAAATACTGTTTGAATTTCCATTTAGCGTTGCAATGTTAGTTGTTTTTGATAATTACATAGTTATTGACATATTATTAGGCTATCTTACATGTTTTAAAACATTGTGGTGGGTTTTTGTAGCTACTTTTCTTTGCTCCTACAATGTAGGGCTACTCGGCTACGTTTAGTTTGTTTTTGTCATCGTGAGGAGAAGTTGGCGCTACATGTTTAAGAGTCTCTTTGCAAAGCTATTTAGTGTCTATTGGATGACATTTTGGATTGACCTTTAGTGTTATTATATTGATACATTCTGCATGGTGCTTTGATGTTCCCTTCCCCCCCGGTGAGAGATGTCTCTCTCTGGCAAGGGAACGGTAGGCCTCTCTTTTGGGTCCAACGCGAGACAAGCCTCGGGCAGCGGATTGTCAGTTAAGGATGATAGGCTTTTCCTTTCTTCCTCTTTTCCCTTTTTTTTTTAATCTCATCTGTGTGTTCTGAGGGTGTTCAGGATGTTAACCAGCATTTATGCATTTATGTATGGGGTGTGACCTTTAGCGTAATGAGTCCAGCACATAGCCGTTAACCTCAAGCCGATTCTAAAATGTCCTCTGCCTCGGTGTCTCTCAGGGAGAGAGAGAGAGAGACACTCACACAGGAGAAGGAGAAGGAGAGTGGGGAAGAGGAGAGAGTCGGTAGAGTGGCTGTTCTCTTTTACTGAGCACCTTGAGCCAGGCGCTAATCAAAATAACAGAGTAATGGTTTAGCCAGATGATGAAGATGACATGGCAACGATACTCATTTCGACGCGGTAATGATGCCGATTAAGTCACTGAGTCGTCAAGGAAAGGAAAATGGCAGAAAATGAAATGAGGTATTGCAGAACTTTCAAGAAGGCCGCGTTTTTTTTTCTTCTTTTTTATCACCAAGATGACTGCATGGTACCGTTTGCAATTTAGTCTCACATAATTAACTCTAGACACTCGCTCATTACAACTCACGTGAGATACCTCTGAGTTCTGTGTCATTTTCATGCTTTTAATATTCCCTCTTTCTCCCGGTAGCTTTGTCTCCATGTTTGCCTTCGGTAGATCAGTGAGGAAATGGGAAATTATGCACCTTTATTCACTGTTCACAGACTGTCTTAAGTGTTGGTGCACACAGGCATCCTGAAGCAAAGGTATCTTGATAATCCCTGTTTCTTCTCTCTCTCTCTCAGGATTCTCTGCCTTGCCAGTCAGTCAGTGTGTGTAGCCTACCTCCACTGCATTGCAGTCCTTTCCCTCTGTAAGTATTTCTCAAAAGAGTCCTAAATGTGTGCACACCGTGATACGTGCGGTGTAATGAAAGGCAGAGATATAGTAAGTATTTGGTGGTAAAAAAAGAAAGAGGAAGAGAGAGAGAGAGAGAGACAGAGAGAGAGAGCGAGAGAGAAAGAGAGAGAGAGAGAGAGAGAAAGAGAGAGAGAGAAAGAAATAAGAGTGTGCTCGTGTGAAAGAATGTGCTCGCTTCGGTCACAGAGACACCCACAGACTGAAGTCACCCACTGCAACAAAAGACATGAATCCTGACCGGTTAAGACGGCAGATCTTACCAGGCCAATTGTGCGTGCAGAATTGACCAGCAATATTGACTGTGACCTTCTGGCTATGGGTACATGATAAGCACTTATCTGTGGGCCCTGCCACTGAGCACTCCTCTCAGTAGCTTCTCCATGTGGTTTATATCCTGTGGAATCATGCCTGCACAATGGACACAAAGAGAAGGAAATAAGCACTACGTACCGCACACACACACACACACACACACACACACACCTCAACAATGCTTCACCCTCTATTCGCACATACATAATTACCTCTTTCTCTGCTCTTGCGAACTGTGCATCCTCGACACAAACAAGCGCTTCTTATTTGTGGCTGTTTATATTTCCGCTGGGTGTTGCTGGCAGAGGTGTAAAAAGCGATGGCTTCAACTTACATTCAACGACTGGTTCTTTCGTTCTGTGTTTTTTTTTCTCTCCCCCCCCCCCTCCCCCCTTTCAGTAGCCCGATTACATGCGGTGGTTTTGTCACACGCAGAGCTGTTGCATTGTATGACAGATACAGCAGGGGAAGCTGATAGCAGTCGCAGCTAGCGAGGGATCAGCTATTATAGTGGAAAGTACTGAGTTTCAGCGGCAGACGGCATTCCAGTAGGTCAGAAAGTGTACTTGACAGGAAATATGCATACTGAGTGGCTACTTCTGCCGCTTTTCATTTGCATTGTGTATTGATTTTTTGGGGGGCCCATTTAATCTAATATTATGTGTGGGTCCTTGGCAGCTTTCAGCTTTCCTGAGAGCGCTGGTTACATGGGGAGCTTAATGATAATTGCACGAGTCGAGGCAAAACCAGGTAGATTTCATCCTAGTGCACACACGCCCACGTCCCTTTGTCGACCCCCTCTTCTCATTCTCTCTCTTTCTCTCACTCGACCATTCTCTCTCTGCCCCCTCCTCTCTCTCTCTCTCTCTCTCTCTCTCTCTCTCTGTCTCTCTTTCTCTCACACCGTCCAACTCTCCATAACACATATGCTTGCAAATGCTTTATATGCATAATGCTTTGAAGCCCATGAAAGAGTCCTCACTATTAAAATTTCCATTCACCAAATGTATGGCGATAAAGTAGCTTGGATTTTTGCAGTTTTTCCTCTCTCTCTCTCTCTCTCTCTCTCTGCAGATTTCTCACTGACGGTGTATCGGTAAAACATAATTAACCTCAAAAGGTTACAGTCAAAGTGTCACATCCGTGTTGGACATAACAGGAATAGGATGTGAAACCCTCCAAAAAATGTGACATTCTAATTTGCAAAAGATTACCGATTCTGCGTTCAAATCCACCACAGAATCTCCGAGCCCATGCTGAGAATTCCTGGCTGCCGTCCCACACCGCGAGCTCCTAGCTTGAAATGTCAGCTGCAAAGAAAGACATCAAATCTAGCCGTGATCCCGTGGGATTCTGGCTAACGCTATTATCGTTGTGCTTCTCTGCACTGCATTGGCCCTCCCCTCTTGTTAAAAAATGGCAAATATGTACCGTCCCCATAATAATGTGATGGCTATCGGAGCACATGCATAGAAAATGACTTGAGCACACCTCCAAAACATACAAAATCCTATTATGACCGTGGACATGCTTGCCTGTTTCCCGATACAGCAGATTAAGCTGTCACAGACAGGCAAACGATAAGCTGCTGTTTGGTCTACAAATGAACAGTAATTAAGGCCATAAGCTGCCAACTACAGCCACATACAACCCCAGCCACAACCAAACACCATTTCCATTCACACACACACACACACACACACACACAGGTTTGTGTAGTAAACGCAGGTTTGTGATTCAGGTGTTTTGCGCAGAAACGTAAAAAATACTTCAGTCCTCATTTGCTGTTGTGTTTGTTTACTTGTTTTTTCTTTGTCAATCTCCCTCTTGTGTGTGTGTGTGTGTGTGTGTGTGTGTGTGTGTGTGTGTGTGTGTGTGTGTGTGTGCGCGCAGTTCTGCTGATGTCCGTTCGTTTAGCAGAAGCAGGCGGGAATGAACAGTGACTGCGGCGGCCCCGCAGAGGGAGCTTAATTTCCAGAGTTGTTTGGGTCTTGAGCAACCAACAGACATGCTCAAACATTAATGAGCTTAACAAAGAGGCACGGCGAGATATTTAGTGAGCTCTACAAACATTTGTGGGGCTTAATGCTGCAAGGGTAGAGGACCACTTAGAAAGAGAAAGTGTGGCCTTATGGACAGATGCCTGTCACACACCAAGGCACCCACACCCCCACACACACACCAAATGAACTCAGACTAGCCTCTCTTTCTCTATATTTATGTGTGTGTGTGTGTGTGTGTAGGTGTGTGTGTGTGTGTGTGTGTGTCTGTGTGTGTGTGTGTGTGTGTGTGTGTGTGTGTGTTTGCGTGTGTTTGTCTCTCTCTCTCTCTCGCTATTTCTCTCTCTCTCTCTCTGTGTGGACGTGTGTGGATGTGTGTATCAGATGTTTAGTTCTCGTGCGTAGCCGGAGCTGTCACTCTGTCTATCAGTGTGTGAATGTATTTCCAGGTGGAGTGCAACCATCTCACCTCACCACTCCCTCTGTTTCCAGCATCTTTGACTTAAAAATTCAAATGTGCCACTTGTTTTGATCATCTAAGAGGACCTCTTTGTGGTGCGTTTTAACCTCTATTAGTCAGGATTACTGGGGACAGAGGCACACTGGCATTTCGTAAGTGTCACCGTGACAGCACTTGGTGCCGGAATGCTCGCCTGTCACCGACAAGCTTTATCGGCAAGCTTTTCTCCTCCTGCAAGGATGGACTAATAAGCCTAGAAATTACAATTGCCTCCCTGCTGAATCCCTGATAGGCGGAAATAATGATATCAGTGCCCTGCTAATCTTCTTGGCTAGTCGCTAGGCATCAGCCTATTGAGTCACCTGTCATACTCATGTCTGACGAGGTGAACTTAATCTCTATTTCCGTAATGACAATGGGGCTATTTGAATGCAACGAATGATATTTGTCAAAGTTTTCTCTTTTTTTTGTCTACCTCGACAAGCCAACTGAACATCTTCTGTCAGAAATATCTGAATCCCCTGTCATTGCTTAAAAATGGGCTGTGATAGGAGGCACCCTGACATTCCAGATTGTCATAGTTTCAAAAGACAGTGTGGTCAGTGCTCCTTTCATGATGAGCTTTGTGTAACCAGGAAGTGATTGTGAGAGTAAAGCATGTCAACATCATGTCCTCTGTTCATTATTCCTGGCAGCCATCTGCTAAAAACAACTTGTGTAACTTCCCCAACACCTCAGGAATAATCAGCAAGCAAATTTAACCACTTAAAGCTAAACACCCTTGGCACTGAGGTGTGTGTGCATGTGTGTGTGTGTGTGTGTGTGTGTGTGTGTTGGGGGGGTGACAGCAATTTCTGCCACAAACTAACACAACCTTGACATACAGACATTCGAGAAAAAAAAAAAAAAAATCACCATATTTTCCAATATGTGCGACAAAGACTTCACCTTGTCAACAGGAAGCTCTCAAATTCGGCACATGGCGAGGTGCCGCTGCATCAGAAGTCGCTTCTCGCTGGAATCGGCGCGTGTAATTTCAGCCCGACTCATTTTCCTGTGCCATTAGAGCCGTGTTGAAACATGCCGCGCGCTGCACTCTCACCTCCTTGAGGGGATTTGCAATTCCAATCAGGTGTCAGTCAACTAGATTTGTTTGATTAAGGACTATGTGGGATTTAGAAGCAGTATGATATTCCCTGCCATGCTAGTGGCTCCTCCAGCCAAAATAACATAGGCTATATATGTTGGCTAATATATTGCCATGTAAGAGCAAAGAGCCACTGATCAAAAGCTTGTCTGAGACATGCAATTTAAAAAAAAAAAGGAAAGCAAAGCAAAGCCACAACCTTGCCATAGTCTTGTGCCGTGGACCTCATCTCACAAGTGCAAGCCTTCACCAAAACCTTGAGAGACAATAGATGACCATGATGGGTCGGAGCGGAAACGAAAGCTTCAAGAAAGACAGAAAGACAGAAAGAAGGGAAAAAATGAGGAGGGGGCGGGGTTGTTGAGGGGAGGCAAGCATGGCATCGACTGAGGAAGAAAATAAATTTCAAAAGCTATACTTCAAAATTAAAGCGTCGTCCAAGGCCAACTGTGGATGGATACTTCTGATGACTATACGCGTTCCACTCTCCAGAATCCCCCCTTCTCTTTTAAAGACAAGGTGCTGTTGGTAGGGAGGGGGGCGTTTGCATTGTTCTGTCATATCTAAAGTGCTGAGCAGAAATAGATTGACCCAAACGACAAAGAGAGAAGCGCGGGGGCCGTTTAACTAAATGCTCTGGAGTGGCCCCCCGACAGAAGAGACTTTCCATTTACAGATGAGCACCAAACCGCCCGCACCGCTTGACAGATTATCCCGGCAACATTTTTTTTCCACACAAACCCCCCCCCCCCCCCCCCCCCCCCTCCACCACCACCACCACCCACCACCACCATCACCACCACCATCACCACCCCCCTCGACGGTTTCTTTCATTTGTTCTGATGAATAAAATTAAACAGTGCTGTTGGAGGAGCCCATTGTGTGAATGAGACTAGGGGGGACGTGTGGGGGGTGGTGGGGGGGGGGGGGGGGGGGAGAGGAGAGAGGAGGCAGACACAAAGGCAATCGCTCCATTTAAAAAGATGAGAGTTATGTCTTTCTCCTCATCGCATGGCCACACGGGGTCAACGTCCATTCAAACCCCTCCGCCCTGAGCGTACACTAATACACCAAGATATGTGCAGACATACCGGACGCCGGACACTGTTTCCAAGAAACTGTAGCATGTTTGTATGGACAGGACACATGTATTTCAGCCCACGTCTTTGTGCTGCTCTTTCTACTTCTCATCAAGGTTCATCTTTGCTCTCTCAATAGAGGAAGGAGGTCTGGAAGAAGGATGTGTTTTCTGTGTTTCCCACAAGGTTCTTTTTTTCGGATCCAGCATCGATGGTCTTCGACAGAAACTCTGTCATTAGATAAATGACCGCTTCCTAAGGCTGTCGGATTAGCTTCGACATGGCAATCAGCATTGCCCGCGTTTATGTTCACAGACCAGACGAGGAGAGACAAAGGTTGTTATAGGACCATATATGGGCTGAAGCACACCATTTTTGTCCTTCAACATGTTCTTGGACAAGCACGGCAAATGGTTGCTGTTACCCTGTGTCATAAAATGGGCAGGTTTTTCAATCCAGCACCTTATTTAACGCGCGTTAGCTGTTTATCGGATTCGGGAAGATATTGACAGCTCTTGAGGTAATGGCCGCACTGAGACAACCATAAGCCATTGGCCTTGGCTATCAGAAGACGCTCCCATTGTGGAGCAATGCGCTCTCTATAGTTTCTAGTCCCGTTCATTTGGCCTTGGCTTAATGCACTCTCCTGCTGCCTACATGGCAAGGCTGTCTACTGTACAGCTGCCATGGCTAGGTGTTCGTCGGGCAAACGCCGTGTTTGAAAAGCTGAGACCTTCACAGGGAGGGAAGCGGAGAATGCCGTCTGTCAGAGCCGTTCTGTACTGGTGGTGCGAAAAGAATAAAATGGGACTAGTGCTGCCTATCGCAGTCTATATTGCTATATCGCTCCCATTTCCCCTCCATTACAAACGCAGTTGCACTGTGTTTATGATTGTCAAATAGTCAGATGTAGCACTCTGATGTAGCAAATTATTCCTATATTAGAATGTATTTGGGCTGCATTAGGGGCTATGCACAGATTACGGAAAGGTAAAATATAACTTCAAGACTTAAACGTAAAAACGTAAACGTAAAATGAAACGAAAACGTAAAATTTACTAATATATGTACATGCAGTATATATACAAAAACATTCACTTGTGGGTGTCTGTTTATTTCAAGAGGGATGTTTAAAACAAAGTGATACTTTTACTTTAATACCTCATCTGTCAAAAATAAGCTAAGGCCTCAGTTTAAATGATGGTGACAACAAAAACAAGAGCATGAAAAAAAAACGGATACCTTTTCACCCTTTCCAGGAACACAAGGGCAGCCTCTCCTAATTAATCGCACAACTGTGACTTTCCTCGCTATGGAAATAATGCATATGCATGTTGACATTGCCTTCTGCACAGCTGAAATGTAGGCTGCGCACGTCTCCCCTCAAGTAGGAATTAGTGGAAGGCGAGTGAGGTCAAAATCATGCCATCATAAACACCCCCACACTCGCAAAAACACACGTTCACACACGTACACACACACACACACACACACACAGACCTAGGCCTTGTTTAATGTGAGGGTACCACCTTCTCCAGTGAGCGCTGATTTCGTTTCATTTCAGGTGTCATGGTGTGGACCCAACACTAAACAAGTGTCCTGTGTATTTAAAAAAAAAATGCACACACGCTCACACACACACACACACACACACACACACAAACACAAATTAATGGTGGAGCGCTGAAAGGTTTGTGTCTGTGGAGTGTCTGGTATTGCGTGTCGTCTGATTCCAAATGAGGTGAGCTTGTCAGATAAACACAGAGACGAGTCACAGCTGTACATGAGTCTTTTCCATAAAGTGCCCACCAAAAACATTTGCCATACTGATGGCCTGGTTAGGCATATTCAATATTTCACCCTGAATGAGTATGACTTCTTTTATGCTCCAATTTGAAATCTGTTCAGCGTCACCCTAAAAAGAGTATTATTCCTTTTCCTGGAGTCAGTCGTACTAATGAGAGTGGTTAAGAACATCATTATATTTTAAGTATCGTTCGGGTGTTCACAGCAGGGAATGTAAGAAATCGCTGTTATAATCTGTTCTGCCTTCTCACATTCAAAGTGACAGCAGTGGCTGTCGCTTTAATGTCAGGAAATCATTAGTGTGGGAGATTCTCTTTTGGTGTAACGGTGAAGAGAGAGAAAAAAAATAAATAGTAATGAAGACGCATTAACTTTGGGTAATTTGGTTGTTCTTCAGCTCGAGTTTCGGTAGCGTTGATATTTGGTTTTATTTGCCTTGATGTCTCCTCAGAAGTAGTTTGCTGCTTGAACAAAGGGGCCGGCGTATGTTAAGTGCTTTTGAAATGGCGAGCTTTCCAGGCTCCGAGGCTGCGCCTGATGAAAGGGTGTGAAATACAATGTGGCAATCGATTTCACAATCTCCCCCTGGTGCTCCACCAATGGAGAGCCGGGCGAGGCTGCCCAGACGCCAGCGCGCGGCGGCACGCATGTCTGTACATTAAACACACTCACTATGAAGGAGCGGGGGGAGGATCCACGCCAGCTTTGTTAAGCCTGCTTAATTAATGCATGTTTCAGCCTGGATAAGAGGTAGCCGGGGCGGCGGGCGAAAAATTTGATGGATTTGAAAAAAATTCGCCGGATTATTGAAATGTTATCACTGGAGTTGCACATTCACAGCTACAGCTGCACAAAGGCAGGCCCAGGCTCTTGTATTCCTATAACGACAAAAAAAGGAAAAAAAAGGAAAAGGAAAAAGAGTGAAAGTGGATGCCGTCATTGTTAATCTTGTTGTGTGCTCGAGATGCGGAGGGCAAAAAAAGAAAACACGGGGAAAAAAAGCAAAAGAAAAAGAAGACGCTGAACGCAGCTCGATCTTGTGCCATTGTGTCTCGTCCCCGTGAATGGCGGTCGTGGCAGATGATCCGCGCGTCGGTGTCATCATCCCTCACATAAGTTACTGTCTCCACTTTGTCATGAGGCTGCATTGTCGCTTGTGCGCCCCTGTTCTTCCTGAGCGCGAGGTTGTCGGAATATAAATGGCATCCCCTGCCACGGTGCCGCCACAAAAGGGCCACACATGCGGAGCGGATGGGGACGCAGGGAAGTGGGAACGGAAGGGCTGGGCTGGGCAGGGCTGGTCCGCGCGGGGCCGCTAGGAGCTGTCTGTGCCATCTGGGGGGACAGGGAGTAACAGGATGTGCACACAATGAAATTAAAAAGCCTTTTATTTCACCACCCCCTGTGATTAATGGCGGTGATATCCGTCAAGCCGTTTTACCATATTTAACACAACCCTAGCAGTATGCAGCTGTTGTATTCTCTCCCTGTAAAGCAACAGAGTGAGTGGGGAATTGTATGTGTGCGTCTGTGAGAGGGAGAGAGGGGGAGAGAGAGAGAGAGAGAGAGGGAGAGAAAGAGCGAGAGATAGGGAGGGGAGAGAGAAAGGAGCAATATTCATATCTGAATTCTGTGATATTAAGCTTTCGCTGCAATTTCTTTTTTTTTTTGTTTCACATAGGGACGAAATTGATGTCCACCCATAAACATAACAGCTTCCCTTAACAAGGCTGTCTGAAATGATAATAACAAAACAAGCCCCTTCGCATTTAAACTCCCGTCTCTAATTAACTGGTTTATTCTTCCAAACGGCGCCGGAGCATCTCCGTCGATGGGCCCGTTGTCCTGCCGAACACATAGCTAAATAAGATGCGTGAGGGAGTCAATTAGCCAAGACCCATCCAAAGAGGGCTTATGAGACAGCTCTGCAGTGCTGGCTATTCCTCTAGATGGTGAAGGAACCTCTGATGTTGGCTACCTTCCTTGATGCTTTTTTATTTTTTTTTGGGGGGGGGGGGGGGGGTAATGCTGTGATATGTAACAATTCCTTTTTTGCAACACTAGCCAAGAACATAAACAAGCAAATGAGGGGCAAGCACTGGGCGCCAAGTCTTTTTACACATGGTCCCTTGGCACCTATTACCGGATGGGAGGGGGAATTATGCCTCGGGCCACTGCTAATGACGAGCCAGTGATGTCTTGCTCGCCGCCATTGTTTTGACTCAGATCCCTTTGTGTCCTGCTCTGTGTCACCCATTTAACGAGAGACAAAAAAGGACAAGAAACGATGTAAGTTTGTGTGTGTGTGTGTGTGTGTGTATGTGTGTGTGTGTGTGTGGTTTGTCACACCTCCTCATTCTTTGTCTTTCAGCACTTCTCCCTCGTCTGCTTCTTTTTCTGTCCTTTCCTTTTTCACGCCTTTCTCTTTATCTCTTCCGCCTCTTTTCTCTCCCTCTCTCTCTCTCTCCACTCTCTCTCTCTCTGTAGTTAGCTCATGTCTGCGTCTGGGCTTGGATCGCCGGGTCCCCTGGCATCGGGCAGGCTTTGGGTATAGACACTGGCAGGTCCTGATTTGGCGCCCGCGAGCCGAGCGCGAGAGCGAGCGAGAGCGCCAGAGTGGGCCCTGCGCAGCAGGGGTGGGCAGCGTTTGAAGCGGACACACACACACACACACACACACACACACACACACACACACACGGACCCCCCTGAGAGCTGACGGCCACGGCAGCGCCGCGGATCACAGATGTGACGGCTTTCATGTGACGGTTAACTTTCTCCTAATTAAAGTCGTCCGGCTAATTACGCAGGCGCCTCCATCTGATAGTTCCGGACGGGGTGGAAGAGAGGCGTCGGGGCCCGAGCGAGCGGGGAAAAAAAGACGACCAGATCAAAGATTTTGGGGAGCGATTGATTGGGAGGGAGGGATAGACGAGGAAAGGCTATGCATGTTTATGTCTGTTTGTGTGTGTGGGTGTGTGTGTGTGACTCTGTGTGTGTGTGTGTTGATTGGTGGAGGGGAGGTGGGGGATTTAAGGGGCATTTGTGTGCCCTGTCTGGGACTTGGGCTCACCTGGGTGCGGGAGCACAGTGATCACCCGGCTCACGGTGGCCCATCTCCTGTTAGCCCGATGCATCCCCTGAATGCGGACGCGTAATTATGAAACAGGCAGCGAGGAAAAATGACCAAAGGGAAAAAAATCCCATAATTAGTGAGGCAACTCCAAGCACAAGAAATGGAAATTAGTCACAGTGTAATAAATTAGCCTGTGCATACATTACGGGAAATGCACACCCCTGGGGCCTGGTATTAGCGGGTTTGGCCGCGCACTCTCATGTATCTAAATAAACCATTCACTCTTTGGTTATTATGTCCCCCACAAAGAGAAATCCCCCTAAACTGCCATTCTTTATAAATTGGCCACACACACAGTGGACCAGCATGGACTGCACAGAAAGTGCACTCAGTCAGACAGACAGACACACACACACACACACACACACACACACACACACAGAAACACGCACATAAAGACACGCACACAAATAGTTTTGCGTTTCCATCGCAGTGCTGAATGTCAATATTTGTGGTCGTTTGTGATAGAGTTAGGTGAATCACATCATATTCTGCTGCAATCAGAAGCAACATATTTATTTATTTATGCGTATGTGTATTTACTTATTTTAGCACGTGGTGCTATTTCCAATTTAGCACTGATTAGGATCACCTGTTCACCTGCAACTATAAGACGTAAACAAGACAAGACAGCAAATTAGAGTGATGGTGGATTTGCATGGAAATAGTACAGTGTGCCACAACGCACCACAGAATCAGACCGCTGCCACTGTCTCTGGGAAATTACAAATTAAAGGCATGAGGTAAATTGTATTTTGTCATCAAGCTTCACTGGCCATTTAGATGGGGGGCGGTGTGTGTGTGTGTGTGTGGCAGAGGCAGGGGTGGGGAGAAGGAGAAGGAGAGGTGTGTGTATGGTGTGTGGTTCTGTGTCTGTGTGTGAGTGTGAGTGTGAGTGTGTGTGTGTGTGTGTGGGGGGGGGGGGGGGGGGGGGGGGGGGTAGCCACAGACTCATGCCAGACAGAGGAGTGGCTCTTTTTGATGAGTCTTATCTGGTGCGATTATTCATACTTGTCCTTCTGCTTGAATTAAAGCAAGAGTGCTGGAGCCCGTTAAAGCCAAATACTTGAATGGCTAGTGAACTCTCACCTTCCCGCGCATCCATTTAGCTTGCAAATGAAAGCCAAGTACAGTCAGCGAGAGCCATAATGGGCCTTTCTTCGTTGCGGAGTGCGGTCATTACATACTAATTTCCTCTGGAAGCTCTTCAGGAACCGAAACACTTGGCTGGGATGCACCAGGCAACAATGCCAGCGCACAAGGTGTGTGTTCAAGGCCCACTCTTGCACACACACCACCGATGTCTTAAAGAGAACACTGTGCAGCTCACCACAATCTTTTTTTTTTCTTCTTCAAAAACGTCATTGTCATCCCTGATTTTTTTTTTCGTCTTCAAAAACGCCATTGTCATCCCTGATTGTTTTGAATTCCGCACTCTTTTTGTCTTCATGAGGACGGGGCACAATGCATTGCATTTTCGAATGTCTTGAACATGTCGAGACCAAATATGTTGGTTCTATTTCTTATCTTATGTTGAATCATACAGTATAAAGGATATACAATATACTGTATGTCTATGTTTTGACACCTATTTATTTTTGTCATTTTCCAGTCAGCAATATCCTCTTAAATATTTTGCACATTAGCAACAACCATGAAGACAGACACCATATTGTCAAATCGTGATATTTCCGTGATGCATTGTCCATCTCTCAGGCCAGACGCTAAACAGTCAGGATAGAGGGAGGGAGAGAGGACAGTGACAGCACATCCGTGGTGTCAGTTGAGCACCTGCTTTGCCACCATTATCCCCTAACCCTGCGGTTGCAGTCCGCCCTGATTACCCAACACACATCAGTTGCTGTGTGTGTGTGTGTGTGTGTGTGTGTGTGGTGGGGGGTTGTGGGCCTGATTTAATTAAGCAATTAGGCTGGGGGTTGATTAAAAGGCTTAATTAATAGAGGGAGATTTGTAATTTGGGTGGCGTACAATGAGCTACAATGCATTCCGGTCTCTAGAGCTGACTGTAAGCTTTTGTTATTGTCTTATGATGCGGGTACAGTACATTTATCCATCTAACTATGCCATTTATATATACTCGTGGACATGCATATACTGTATAGTGTGAGTGTGTACAGCGATGTCTAATTTGTATTTAATGTGATATGATAGCACTGAAATGTCTAATTTATATTTAATGTGATATGATAGCGCTGAAATGTTTATGTGAAGCTAAATGAGAAAGTTCTTCACTGAGGGAGTGCTCACTGAAAATGATATAATTTGTTATAGCTACATTGTGAAGAATATGCAAAAAAACCTGGAATCAATGCAAGACTGTGCTAGTTAGGTAAGTGTGTGTGTGTGTGTGTGTTTGTCATTGTGGAGTGTGGTCATTATAAATAGGAATGAGTTATCGCACGCGCACACACACACACACACACACACACACACACACACACACACACACACACACACACACACACACACACACACACACACACACACACACACGCACACAAACACACACAACACACACAAATCCTGTACACATTGTTTTGCAGAGAGTCTTGAAGACATCCTTGAATGTTTGTGGAGGAAAGAAGTCAGGCCTGCCACATTTGGTGGAGTGTTTCACGGCTTCAGAATCAATGTGTGCTTCGGCTGAGTGTATATTGTTTGCTGCACTTGACATGGTGCCGTGGAGCTGAGTGATGCCATTCAGGGGCCCTCCTGGTAGAAGTGCTGGTTTTTGGACACACTTCATGCGAAAAAGATCCTCTTCCTCCTCATACTCCGGCTCTCATATTTCAATAGAAGGCGGCCGTCGCCGCTTGTTATTGCGGCTAATGTTGGCGGTAAATGACTTCTGTCTTCACATCTTAAGTGTTGTGGTTGACTCCCGTTCACGCTGTTGTTCAGCGTCACCTAAAGGAGGACGGACTCGACTCGACTCGACTGTTAATAGGGCCTTCTTTGAAACGTTTGTCCCTCAGACAGACTGGAAATCACCCTGGACTGAAAGTGGGCCTGATTTAGCTTAGCTACCACTGCTGTTCATTACTGTTTCGCCTCCTATTTGATTTAACTCTGAGGCCTCCTCAACAAAACTTACGGACCAATATAATATTCAATACAATGCTATACTACTGTAATAAAATGATACAGTAAACATATAGTGTGTCTACACAATATGAAACCAATGTTATAGCTGTTGCAAACCTATCTGTTTAGCCTTTTTTTCCACCTTACTTTCTCGATTTTCACTTTCCTCCAACTTTCCCTGGCATATCATGCTGTCATGTTCTTTGATCTGTTTTTTTTCTTCTTTCTCTCTCTTTCTCCCTGTCTCTCTCTCTCTCTCTCTCTCTCTCTCTCTCTCTCTGTTGGCAGATGTCTGTGGCTGTCAGGCTGTCTCGCTGTGATTGAGACATCACTCTAATCCCTGTTTACACGCGCGCACACGCCTAGCAGCTTGTGTGTGTTCACCACACAGAATTAGGCCGTGTTCGACAACACCTGGAACCCTGCACTTGAACTAGAGCTGTCCAGGAACAAGGGATGGGTGTGTGTGTGTGTGTGTGTGTGGGGGGGGGGGGGGGTGGGGGGAGGCGAGGGTAGCGGCTCTCTGCAGTGTCTTTGTCCAGTGGCTGACCCTGCCTGAGGAGACACTGAGCCTCACACCCCCCTAAACAAAACTCCAAACTGACCGTCTCGAATAAGGACGGACGGCCACATTCCATCGTCTAGGAATGAATGTCCTCTTTTTATCCTCTGTGCCGTGACATTCCCCCCCACCCCCCACGCCTCCCGCTCTGTTTCCTC
>NC_085013.1:20211800-20221800 GCF_963854185.1 Sardina pilchardus | reverse complement strand
TTTAAGGAAGAACATTTATCTATTTACGATACATTCTTCAATCACAAAGAAAATTAGTGTCCTCAGCAGTTTTATTTTTACTCATTTTTTGAATTAAGGCATTACAATCAATTCTCAAAAGATGATTTTATATTCCTCTTTTTAGTCAACTTTAGCATGGGTGTGAATACTTACTATACCCACTGTATATTACACTATATTAAGAAATAAATAACCACGATCACAGTCAGAAGTCGGAAGAGATCATGGCTCCTATTCCAGTGCCCCGTGTCTCCTTTTTAGCTGCAGAGATGTGGCCGTCTGATGGCTGGTGTGTGCTCTTCAGATGGCCCTGTGGCCCATTGGCTATATAGAAGTGTGTGTGAGAGTGTGTGAGTGTGTGTCACGTGCAGGACTGGACCTCTGGAGCCTGACGCTGAGCCACGCCGCGAGCTCAACGAGGGCCAGAAACTCTTGCCACCAGCCATGACAGGGGGAGCGCTAATATCAGCCGCCCCAGCAGTAGCCTTCACCTGCTCTCTGGGCCCCAGACATGAGTGGCTCTCCCTCCCCCTTCACACACACGCACACACACACACACACACACGCACACACGTGCACACACACGCGCGCGGCTCTCCACCGAGATGCGAGGCTAATAAACTACTGGCAACTCCGATTCATCAACAGTGATAATATCACTGTGGAGCTGTCCTGCCTTTTTTTTTATCAGTGTGTGATTCACCGCCATGCAGCCCCTGCCAGGATAAATCACCAAAGCATTACGTCCAAAGCATATTGTTTTCACATTTGTTGTGTATCATTGAATTTAACAATTGCGCTGCGCATGACTTTCTGATTTTGATACAGGCTATCGTTCCTCTGGGATGAACATACTGTAGAGACATAGAGGGAACATGGGTCCCCTTACACGCTCAGCACTAGCATGGTGTATACCAGAGGGAACATTACACACACAGCACTAGCATGGTGTATACCAGAGGGAACATTACACACACAGCACTAGCATGGTGTATACCAGAGGCAACATGGGTCCCCTTACACACATAACATGGTGTATACCAGAGGGAACATGGGTCCCCTTACACACATAGCACTAACATGGTTGGCATGTTGTTGTTGTTTTTTTCCACCGTCATTATGTTGGAGCAGGTGGCTGCGCGCCTCCCCCCCCCTCTCGGCTTGGGGGACAACGGAGAAATGCCCCCCCCACCCCCGCCAGCCTCACTGACATTTCGTGGCGGCGAAACAGCAGCGGAGGTCCACACGCAGCCGGCATGGCGGCCGTCATTTAGGGGCGACTAATGGCGACGGGCGCGGTGCAGCCCGTGTTTGCGGAGTGGCTTTTCCAGTGCGCAGGCTGTGACAAATTATGAAAGGGCTGGGCCCGCGCGGCGGTCTGAATTTCATTAAACTTTAACTGGCCTTATCTGCAGCGCGGCAGAGGACAGCATAATAAAAAGCTGACAGGTATCTAAAGACGTGTGTTTGGACTGTCGCGCTGGAACAGCGTGAGAGAGAGGCACAACCCAGCTTTGTCACCGAGAAAGGGACATATGTTGCGGGCTATAAAAAAAAAGGCAAAGCAGATGTCACCGCTTGCCGAGATTGCGGACATGTTCAGTGCTTGGCACATATGTTTGTGTTTTGGGAGAGCTCTTGGTTTCTCATGCTAGCTGTAACGCGGGCGGTCCTTGAGGACTGCACAGGTGTAGATTTGTGTGGTTGGGCTTTTAATTTATCTCCAGTTTATGCTCATCTGTTCAGTGGTTAATGCTAACATGAGACAGATAATGTGTTTTTGATCATTTGTGTGCTAGTTTTTGGTGCAGTGTGTAATGTTGCTAATTACTGTAGACGTTGAATCTACTGTAGAGTATTGTTGCTAATTAGACACTGATTCTACTACTTCATCATTTCAATAAAGTTTTCAATTGTGAAAGATTGGCAGTCTCCATTACTGGATCACATGAATCTGATGTATAAATATTTGTTTTTGAACTACTCGCACAGATAATTGAAGATGCGATGGATTTACACCTTTGTCTGCATTGTGTAGTTTAATCAAACAACATGCAAACACAAATCTGTGCTTCAGTTGGATCAAAACAAATTCTCAATACTCACAAAAGGCAAAAGGGCCACTGTATGTGACTGTGGAATGTGCCATGCTATACATGCAGCAACACTGGAAATATAGTCAATAAAGCTAGTCATTATAGCTCTCAAGGTTATTCAACATGCATACACTATACATTATCAAAAGGAGTGCTATTGTGAAGAGTAGCTGGCTTGTGCGCACACCTCCTGTGCTGTCTATTCACACCTCCCATAAAGCAACTTTCCCTGTAAAGATGCCTCATAGAAACAGACAAGATAAAAGGAAAAAAGGGGAAAGACTTGGATCTTAAAGGCAAGCCGCACGAGGGCTGGGTGTTTTTTTTTTCTTTTTTTCAAAAAGGCACCTACCCAAGGCCAGCAATGTCGCATGTTAAAATCTGATGAAGGGAGCTGGAGCCTAAGACTAAGAAAAGAAGCAGAAAAACAGGAAGAAAAAACAGTCTATTGATTCCATGGAATACAGACCCTCAAGGCCACCAGGTTGGAACCAAAGACATTTGGAATGTATGTGTGTTTGTGTGTGTGTGTGTGTGTGTGTGTGTGTGTGTGTGTGGAGGAGCAAAGTGAGTGGGGGGGGGGGGGTTGTGTGGATGTCAAGGGAGTGAAGGATAGACAGATAGAGAAAGAGAGAGGGAGAAAGGGAAGAAAAGAAGAAAGTAGTTACAGCAACAAAGCACTTAGTAACGCAGGCGGCATTATGGGATGCTGTTGAGAAGATGCAGCTCAACACACGTCAACATTACGCCGTGGCGCGTTAATCCTGGTAGGCTATTACATTCTCATTAGAGACCACAACAGAAACTACATGCAAGATGATAAAGAACAATGTCAAGTCATTACCAAAGGGGGAAGGTACGAGTATCACATCTGATTAGATTTCAGAGTTTTCTGAAGTAACACAATTAATTGACTGTGATATAGGATATAGTTACATGTGCTTCGGTGTTAATTAACTTTTTTGAACCCCACATAGTAATTTATTCATTTGGCATGCATGCCTCACATGACACTGTGTGTGTGTGTGTGTGTGTGTGTGTGTGTGTGTGTGTGTGTGTGTGTGTGTGTGTGTGTGTGTGTGTGTGTGTGTGTGTGTGTGTGTGTGTGTGTGTGTGTAAATGATGGGGGGGTGGGTGGGCGGGGGGGGTCAACAGAAATAATCACCTGTTATTCCGAGGGGAGACCTGTGAAACGCATAGAGGTGCCCAGGGATGTGTGTGCATGTGGCCTTTCCCATAATTGCCAGCGCCCAGGTCATAAATGCCAGCGTCACTCAGGTGGACGGCCAGGGCTGGGTGCACCATGCCGCTGGGCACGGGGTGAGTCGGGGGGGGGAAAGGGGGCGCGGACATGGAGGGTGTCCTTGACCACTCTCTCTCTCTCTCTCAATCTATCTCTCTATCTCTGTCTCTATCTATCTATCTCTCACTTTCTCTCTTTGGCTCTCTCTCTCTCTCACACACACACACACAGACACACAGACACAGACACACACACACACACACACACACACACACACACACACACACACACACACACACACATAAACACATTGACACACACACACACACACACACACACACACACACACACACACACACACACACACAGGAAGACAGATACGTGTGCCACCACTCAAGGGGCAGTGTCCTTCGGGCCACTGGTTTGTGTGATTTTCCAGTTTGAACAGGGCCCTCTAAGCTCTTCCACAAACAGCCTGTGAGGGCGACAGAGAAGGACGTCTGGCCAGCCCCAGGCATATGTGTGTGTGTGTGTGTGTGTGTGTGTGCAGTCCCAGGCATATTTGCCTTCCGCCATCCCAGAGTTGCTCCACTGTGGCACTTGAGGAGGCGAGAGGATCACCCTCAGGATTTTTAAGGGGTGCCCGGCAAAGAGGGGGGGTGGAGGACGGATGGTGTGTGTGTGTGTGTGTGGGGGGGGGGGGGGGGGGGGGAGGGGGGGTCTGCATTAGTACTATGCGATTGAATGTGTCTGAGATTCCAAGGCTGCTCTCTGTTGTTGTCATGGAGGGACGCAGTGAAAAGGGAAGGAAAGGGTAACGTGATCAATGAAGGACAGCCTTGGAGGTGTCTCCTTATGAGGCCAAAACAGATGGGCTCCTGAGACAGACAGAAAGACAGAGTGTTTCTGGGCTCCTCTGTGTTCCGGCGATTTAAATGCACCCCTGACCAGGCCCTGAACTGTTTCTAGCGGCCCTGTAGCAGTTTAAAAAAAAAAAAAAAGCTCCAGGACCAGCCAGTGCTAGCACTCCCATGGCCCTGCTTTACATAGACTCCTTGTCCCACATTCGTTTTAAGAGTGCAGTAGCATTTTGTTAAGAGAGACAGAGAGAGAAAGAGAGGAAAGGAATCCACTCGACACGACTATCTGTGGAAAAAAAGAAGAAGAAAAACGCCAGTACACATTATCATTCTGGCTAAAAAGTGTCATTCTGAAGACAGAACTCATAATTGGAGGTGCAGTATTAACAATACGTAAAGGGGAGATGGCATGCGGATGTGCTAAGCCCTTTGCCATCTTACTTGGCGTGGTGATGGTGCGTGGTGGTGCGGGGGGGGGTCTGAGGCCTGGAGATGTTTAGTCGGTGGCCGTGGACTTGGTTGTGTAAGGGGGAGCCTGTGTCATAACACACTAGACAGCAGGCTGCGAATCCATGCTCTCTAGACGGCTACTTGGCTGTGGAGAAGCATGAGATATTGACCTTCAATTCAGCCAGCATTCAGACCTGATGAAAGGAGATAAGCAATCTCCAATCTGGGCCATCCGTGGCAGGCTCCGTGTTATTGACTAACTGACACGGCCTTATTTTAGTGGTGGGGAAGCGTTGTGGCATTAGACGCAGAAGAAACCCTAATAGATGTTTACTTGAAAGGGGGCTAATATGAAAATTGCCGGCGAAGACGTACAAATCAATTTTGCGAGGCGAAAAACATAATTGGGATGTGGAGGGGTACTTTGGTAAATGTGTCGTGCTGCAGGTCTCCATGCGTAACAGTGAGGAACTATCACAGTCTTTTATGCTTTTTCCCCTCCCTTGCCTCATTCATCCTCTCGTTTGTAGCGCAAGGTATGACATGTCATTATGCCTCTCTCTCTCTCTCTCCCTTTCTATATCTCTTTATTCCCTCTCTCTCTCCCCTCCCTTTCTCTTTCACTCTCTTTACAGATTTACTGCTTTAACAGCTTACCATCCACACGTACAGAACATTTAAATAGTCAATGAAGAGGTGCCATCTTGAAGTATTGCTCCCTGGATGAGGGTTGAACGGGTCGTGTCCTCCTCCTGCTGTTGAACGCAGTGTTTGGCACTCAGGCATGTGTGTGTGTGTGTGTGTGTGTGTGTCCACTCAGACATTTGGATTTAGGGATTTGGGGGCTTGATGAGGAGCTGCAGAGAGATTCGATGGGGGATTGAGCGCTGAGCGGAACCTCAGTATAGCTACACACAGACATCACGGGGTCTGAGGGTAATGGTGGTATTCTATACCTTCCGTGTGGCATAGATCCACATGTGTGTGTGTGTGTGCATGTGTGTGGACACACACACACACACACACACACACACACACACACACATCCAGACACAGACACACACACACACACACACAAACACACACACACACACATACACATACACACACTCACACGCGCACACACACACACACACACACACACACACACACACACACACACACACACACACACACACACACACACACACACACACACACACACACTCACTCACTCACTCACTCACTCACTCAGACACACACACACACACACATACACACGTGCACTGGGCCATCCATATCAGAGAGCCATCCAGTAATTTTCATATTTATATTTACATGTATATGAGAGCCCACATCCAGAGGAAATATGGCAGAGAATATTTAAATTCTCTCTTTAAATACCCACCCAGAGAGGAGAGAGCGGCTATATTTATTTGAGTGACATTGTCTAAATTGAAGTTTGACACTCTTCACCACTCTAACCTTTATGCAAATGCAAAACCATCTAAATGTGATGGACAGAATTCAATTAACTGAGATGACAGAAAATAATCTAGTGAACTGAATACATCAGGCAGTTGAAAGGTAACATAATCACGCTGCTGTGGTTCGGAGCTGCTGCTGCTGGTGGTGTGTGTGTGTGGGGGGGGGGGGGGGGCGGTTGGTGTATGGCTGGTGGAGGGAGGGAGGGATGAGCTGGCTCTGGGGGTAGTGGAGGGAGAGAGGGAGCGAGTGCAGAGAGGAGGGAGGGGGAGGAAGGGAGGGAGGGGAGTTGGGTATGGAGATACGGCCCATTTTCACCCGTCTTATCTAATGGCGCAAGCTCTATTTCTCCAAAGCGGAGTCTTCAGTCCGGTAAACTCTTGATCTCAAATGAGAGGCCTGGAACACTGTTGCTAAGCAATTAGGTGGTGGTGGTGGTGGGGGTGCTGGTGGTGCTGGTGGTGCTGGGGAGGGGAGGGGAGGAAGAGGGGGCTTTATTGAGCAGCTGATTCCAGGGCCCAGTGTCCATCATTACCCCACCTAATAGACTTCCATACTGATGAAGAGAAACGCGGCGAGCTGAAGAAAATGGCTGTGTAGGAGGACAGAGGATGGGGGGGAGAGCGGCCCACGACGGCAGCGGCCATTCCACGCCGCAGCCACAACAGAGCCTGCCCAAAACAACTGTTGCACTCTAAAGGGGCTTTTCAACACCTCCTGATCTTCAAGTGTGTGTGTGTGTGTGTGTGTATGTGTGTGTGTGTGTGTGTGTGTGTGTGTGTGTGGAGGGGGGGGCTCAGTGTTTGCATAAATGTGTGCTCTAAATAAAGGAGGGTATTTGAGGAGGTGTGTGTGTGTGTGTGTGTGTGTGTGTGTGTGTGTGTGTGTGTGTGTGTGTGTGTGTGTGTGTGTGTGTGTGTGTGTGTGTGAGAGAGAGAGAGAAGTGTTTAGTGGCACTAGTGTTCAATGTTAACCAAATGTACACATGCATTCTTACTGAGAATGTATTTAATATTTAACACAATTCATTAAATATAATGCACATATATTTAGATATATGTAGATAAGATATATGTATGTTTTTAGAATTAAATTTGAAATATTTATTTGTATTTCCGAATGGAGCTTGTATTCATGAGAGCAGCCCCTGAGAACAGACTCTTTCAGTCTGTTACCCTGCTATATATACACACTTCAGCCAGTTGGGGGCGCCCTTCATCAAGTTTTGAGGCAGACCACCAAGAACTGCAACTGGCTTGTAATGACCACGGCTGAAGCAGAAAAAAAAAATTAAATACCATAGTTTATCAACAGCTAATAATTAACACTGTGTGCATGTGATCAACTGAATTTCACATTTCCTAACACACAGAATCAGACATTATAAGGTTCAAATAGCATTGTGCAGCAAAGAATCACATTCATCACCAGCACACCACATTGTCTGTCAAATACATAATTCACAGTGGGTTTTACCTAAACAAATTTGACCTCTGTCTCTAGTAGTATCCGGTTTTAATATGACACACAGTCTTGGTTATGTGCTGCGGTGCTCTCGTATCTGGAGCCTGTGTGTGGATGCATGGGCATTGTCTCTAAATTGTCCATCCCTGATCCTGTCATCATAGGGGAACTCCTGAGCCGGTAACCTATTGCAGCAATGTGCCGTTGAAGAGTGAGTGCGGTCACATGGTTTCTCAGATGCTTCAGATGAAGGAGGAGTGCTGTTTGACTCGTGAGAGACCCGTGCAGGCCTCATCAGCTTATTCACTTTCATTCTATTGGAGGTCTCTCTCTCTCTCTCTCCCTCTCTCTCTCTCTCTCTCTCTCTCTCTCTCTGTATGTGTGTATACGTGTGTATGTATGTGTCTAGTGCGGTTTTGACGCTAGATGGCTCTGTTGAGATGTTTGAAGAGTACCTACCCACCATTCCACAGTTTTTCCTGTTGTGTACCTTTTTATGTTTTCTCTCATCCCATATAGGGAGTATCACAATCTAATAATAACTATATAAAAAAGAAGAGATTGCAATCAATATGCACACGTATCCTGATATGAATATCATTGTTAACATTTTAATTTTGCAGTAAAAAATAATTATTCAATATGTTGACAGTTCACTACCTCGTGTCTTTCAACATCAACGTCTAACAGCCTTTTGTGTATGTTATAATACATGCACGCTCACACACACACACACACACACACACACACACACACACACACACACACACACACACACACAAACACACAATTCTTGATTTTTTCCCCACATGTATTTATTTTTCAGAAGCATGATAATTACAGTAGCTGATAATTCAATTAGGCTTTTTAACAGACTGTGCTATATTTCTAATGAGCCCACAAGAAAAAGACAGAAAGTGAAATGGGGTCCATTAGAAATGGTTAAGTGATTCCAGCTATATCTGTTACATATAACACACTCTCCATTAGCCTTCAAACTGGCTTTGGTACGCACGCCATTTAAATATAGCCTTTCAAAGAAACCTAGTGCAAGCAATTTAAAGAGCAGTGCATTTGAAGCTTGCGTGAGGTTACTAGTGCTTTTAACCACCGCTAAGAGTGCACAGGCTGCTAATTAACATATTTAGAATTAAGTAGATTTGCCATGCACTAATCAGCCTCTAATTCAGAATAACTATACCCTTTCAAACACCGGACAGCAGTCACAACAGCAAGTGCTGAGATGTTACATAATCTGTAATTATGTTTCATATAGCAAATAAATAAAGAGTCAGTCGGAGCTCGTCAATGTGATTGGTTAATGGCCTTTCTGCTCCTCCGTCTTGGCCCCAGAGCATGAGACTAGTCATGAGCTGCCGTGTACTGTATCTACGACCACGAGGCCAGAGATATGGCCGCTAACACCGCGCCGAAGGCTATAGGACACGTCCAATGGGAAAAGGGCCACTGGGTCTTCTGATAGAAATGCAATGACTCCCAACCGTGCACAACTGCTCAGGCGTACGTATATTCACACGCGTGTAGACTCACAAGCAGACGACACACACACACACACACACACATAGCCTACACTGAACATGTATGATTATTCGTACTTAAAAAAAGAAAGATGAACTACGTATGTTCAGTTAAACAATTCAAATGCCAGAGAGACACTGACACAATATGTTCAGAATGTTATCATGGCATGTGACAATGGGGATGTGCTCCAGGTGGTATATTTCAGCATGAACTTGGCAGAGTCAAGAGATATAGTCAATACACTTTCAGGCAAAACATTTTGGCCAACATGTCTATGTGTGTATAATTTGAGGCAAAAATAAAAATGTAAAGGTACACTATGCAAGATTTTCACCGTTACGAAGCCAATTTGATGTGTAATAGGCGAACGTTTACCTAGCATAGCTATACAGTGTAGAGTCGACATACAGTAGCTAGCCGCTACTGAGAAAACCAGCCATGCAACATCAAGAACGGCGGCATGACAAATCTCGCAAGAATCATGAAGCATTACATTGTTGTCAGTAAATACAGCTCTTTGGAGATAGTTTTCGCCTGTTGTTAATCCTTCACCTCTACAACAAAAGCATTTTTTCCATTGTGTACAGAGGGATAACTCACGAGAAGTTTCCTATTTACAACAGCGGAGTAAAATATAAATATATCAACTCTAGAGGGAGCTCTTTACAGTCGCCAAAAAATAACCTAAACTGGCATAGTGTTCCTTTAATGGTTGAGCTGCTAAATAGCATTCAAAAAGCACAACAATAATTGGGAGTGAGTACAGGCAACCAGGGCTGCATTGTTGGTGGCCACATTGTAGCATTTTGTGGCAATTGGGCCATGGCTAACCTCTCTCCCCGCGGAGAACGGTGCCTTTC
>NC_085013.1:20179300-20201800 GCF_963854185.1 Sardina pilchardus | reverse complement strand
TATGTGTTGATCTCTTCTTGAAAGTTTCAATAAGATACAATATACCTAACTATAGGTTACAAAAACAGTGAAGAATACCACAATGAACTTAATCAATATACTAATTGCTTGATTCATTCACCCCATTAAAAATGAACTCCAAGCTAAGCAAAAACACTGAATGAAAAGATTAAATCAATATCCCATTTAGGGACAACAATATTGTTTATTGTTTGGAAAAAAATATCCTCCCTTTCATCATTTTTTCCCCTCTCACTCATAATGGGAAGCTTTCACACCACAGTGTTTTCAGACAGATTTCAAAAGCAGGTTACCTGACTATGACACCGCATGCTTTTAACGGAGTACTTTCAATTCAGATCAATTAAGTTCAATTAAACTGCTTTACATTCACTGGAGCATGTTGTCCAAAGGCATTAGAAATTATCTGTCATAATTACCTACGATGAGATGGCCATACAGAATGTGTTGTCTTGAAATTAGATGGCTGCCATACCAATTCAAAATGTATGAGCCTCTCTCTACATAGTCGTCAACTTTGAATCCTCTTTATGAAGTAGAACAATTACTGTCACTGGCAGAGGTGACAGTGTCTTGACATTTGTTTCTGAGACAGGCTGTGTCCAATTCCCCCTTAATCTTGGGCTCTAAAGAAAAGCTTTCAGAAACTCACTCTCATCAAGCCCCACTCCATGTTACTTTATTAACTTTCCTTGCCACAAATTTTAAAAAGAGAGGATTGTGCACCTTTTTATCCACTTGACAGCACTTAACTAATTGCTTCCTCTGGCACAAACACACACTCACACACACACACACACACACACACACACACACACACACACACACACACACACACACACACACACACACACACACACACACACACACACAGACACACGCACACACAAACACACGCACAAATGCACGAACACACGCCTCACGCACGCAAGCGTGCGCACACACTCACTCACACACACACACACACACACACACACACACACACACACACACACACACACACACACACACACACACACACACATGCGCGATACAAACATTTCGTCTTTATAACTAAAGACTTCAATGAGTGTCCCTGATTCCTGTTTCTCAGGTTCATTCTGGTTCAAGGACTCATTTCTTTAAAAAAAAATTATAGTAAAACTGGAATATGAAAAATATGAAAGATCCAGTGAATTGTGAACATCATTCAGATTTTTTTTCAAGTACAGATTATTACTGTAATGTGCATGTGTCTGTTGGAATCAGGTCAAACTTAGTTGAACACTAGTTGAACAAAATTACAGAGGAAAGTACTATTTCTCAGTTACATTGAAATAAGAAGATATAGTTGCAAGACAGAGTATGCAATAGAAGACATAATTAAAAACACTTGGCTTATAGTACAATATGTTCTGTTCCTCAAATTCAGCAACTGCCTGATCATTTGGGCAGATCCTTTTATACATGTGTGTCAAAATGAATCCTCAATGATGCTAACTACAAGTGTCCATTTGTTGAAATGATGATAACAGCTTGGTTAAATTCACGTTTCTGATGGTATAAGCCAATTATATAAACAAGTGACCATTGAATTAACACAGAGAACTTGAAAGCTTTTATATTCTGATGTAGAATAAATTCAGAGTAAAAATTAATTCATCTAATTTGCAATTTCAGTGGGACTCTCTTGAGCCTAGTGCAAACAATGTACTCAAACAGATATTCTTATTGAGCGTTAGAACATGATTCCTCCTGGGTCTATTATTGAGGATGTCCCTTTATTTCCAATATTTATTGTGCATTAGAATGTCTTAGTATAGATTAAAATATCTAAGTGAACAATAAACTACCGTACTGAATAGTCTCCATTGTGTGTTTACCACAATAGGAGACCTGAAATGTTTCTTTCTATACCTAGTTTTGCATGGACCAAGGTTTCGCATTAACCCTGCATACTCCCCGCTTTGTAAAATGTAAATGCTCACAAGCAGACCACAGAAGTGAGAGGCAGCCATAGAAACCAAGGACTGGGATATACCAGCAACAAAAGCAAGATGAAAATAATAATAAAAATAATCATACTAATAAAAAAAGCCTCAGTCTCGCGAGCTGTTCTAAAGAGTTTCCATGAAGATAATTTGGAGGCTATTTGAACAAGCTGTTTATCAAATTATTGAAGGCACAGATGTTTCTGACTTGTTTCCAGCTGAACCGAAGCCCTGGCAGGCACCAGGAACAAATGTCTGAAGGAATCATTTGCGATGTGCCCAGAATATCAATTTAATTTACTGCTGTTAATTCATATGCAAATTATGACCTCTGTTAAGCCATATCAATTACCCTACATACAATATCTAAAGGACAAATGGCTACATGAAGGAAAAGAACATAACACAATATGTACTGTATGAATTAATAGAGACAGGGGATAGAGAAACCTTTCTATGCATATATAATGTCATTTTAATTCCTCATATTGAAACACATTAAACTCACCTTGTTTTTTTGTTCCTTTGTGCAGGTTTTTGCACTTCGAAGGTTCGGATAGTTTGTCTTTCATATTTATTTCTGTAGAAAAAAAAGTTGCAGATCAATACAAAACATTTTTATGTGACAACACTGTGTGATTTGAAATATTATTACACAAACCATATTTGACTATATTGCCATATTTGTGAAATGTCTAATAATTCCACATTCTGGCCACCATGACTAAATGTTATGGGCATTGATCATTCTCACAGTGTGCAGGTTGAACTGTACTTAGAGAGCCCACTACAGCTATCACTTTCCTCATCGCTCCAAAAGCACTGCCATTCAGCTCTCTGCAGAGCAAACAAAGAGCCAGCAACAATATCAATTATACATGCAGGAGGCAAACAAGGGGGTTTATTCCCCAACAAACAGCCTCACAGAGGGGACCTGAATGGAAGACATTAGCATGTGAAAAGGACAGCAAAACTCTGTGGTTCAACAGCTAAAGAGCAATTTGATGGGGCTGGAATTGGGGAAATTGCTTGATTAGGGTGTGCATTTGGAGGGCTGACAATTACAGCATCTCGTCTGGGAAACATGGACTACACACCACACAGAGTCAAACCACAGCACAGCAGACAAGAGACCATGCCTAACGCATGAATTGTATACACCCAAACATATACTACAAGATGTTAGCAATTATGTCTGAGATGTGCATGTTTATATATCAGGACAAAACAAATATCAACACAAACTCATAAGTGTGTATTTATATTTTAAGATACTATAAGTAACTCTCTTACAAGATGTAAACTGATCCAGCAACATTATCTGTTTTTGACAGAATGTTAAGGTCTGGTTATACAGTATGCTCATTGCTCACTCAATTTAAAACTTTGATCTAAATGGCATCAGTATACTAAATGTATTGCCAGAATGCCGTTGTTAAAAAAGAGGTTTCCTTACAAGACCACTAGTGTAGAAAATAACACAACTGGACAATTACTTTACAGTTTGAAATTCCATCAGAGCAATAGTATTTGTAGGTGCAAGTCTTGGAAAATTGGAAGGGTTAAATGGAAAGCACTGAGCATCCATGGGTGTTGCAGAATGTCAGACAAGGAGCTTTGGATAAATGAGGTCCCACTTCTCTAAGTCGCTGTCCAGGCATGAGAGGGAGAATGAAAATCGTGATGGCTGTAGCAGAGGAAACAAAATCTTGATTGGCAGCCAGCAGTCTAACCCCTGCATCCTTGACAAAGTCCTTCACTCACCTACTCTGCCTTGAGAGACACTTATCTTGGAATAAATGACACCAAATCCCACCATGGTTTTGCACTGACTTTAGGTATTAAAGCTATAGATACAAAAACATGTAGAAAATGTCTAGTTCTAGTGTCCAGCTCCAGAAATCCAGTCTTTGTTGTGAAGAAAATAAGATAATTATTTTTTATCTTACAGTAACGTTGTTTGTTATAACCAGTCACATCTTTTTTTTTTTTAAATAAATAAATACTAATAATAATTTAAAAATCAAAGATCCTTGCATCCTGTAGGTGACGGCACAATGACATAATTTCTCCAACCTCTTTGTGATAGGCTGTCAACACAAACATCAGGTAACTGGGTGGGTACAGGATAATCATCATATTTTTAATCTACTTGGAGTAATTAAAATGTATGAGTTCATTTAGTAATTGCCTGGCCAGGGAGGACCTTATTTTCATTAATTAATCCATTTGATGCAGCCAATTACATGTAATTTGCACAAAAAATGTTTGGGACTAATTGAAAATGATCAACTTTGAACTTTGAAAGGATAATCTTTAAGAAAATAAAATGTACCAACATTTGTCCATAAACTCGGCACACACACCTGAATCGGCCTATCGTCAGTGTGTTTCACAACAACAACAACAACAACAACAACAACAACAACAGCAACAGCAACAGCAATAATAATAATAATAATAATAATAATAATAATAATAATAATAATAATAATAATAGGCCTATTAAATGTTTTATCTTTATTTTCATATTTCGAGGCTCAAAGTGGAGGGGGT
Organism: Sardina pilchardus; assembly: GCF_963854185.1. NCBI lineage: Eukaryota > Metazoa > Chordata > Actinopteri > Clupeiformes > Clupeidae > Sardina > Sardina pilchardus. The sequence goes on along the minus strand of NC_085013.1, from coordinate 20,197,253 downwards.
CCATTAAGAAGATATTAGGCTTAATCATAGTTTGGTATCACTTGCAAGTGAGCTATTGAAATAACTGCTATTTTGTTCTGGGAAAACTTGATTAAAGGCTCCTTCTCCTATCAGCTATCAATGTAGTAGGCTAGTGTAGGCACCCCATGGGGCGAGGCAATCAGCAAGTCCACATGGTAGGAATGTTTTCAAGAAGGGCATTATGGGTAGCTGTCTGTATGGCAACCACTATCAACACACTAAGGAGCATGCATTACTAGATGCTAAGAGGCACAATGGCTTTTTGCAACAATGAGTACTTTGAGAAAATTGGACATATTCAAAAGAACATGCACGAAATGTAAGTGTAAATGGCACATTATTGTTTCAGAGTGAAGTGGAGTTGCCCATATTTGAGTCAGCGGGCTAACGTTAAAGGTTTTTTTTTAACGTGGTAACGATGGCTAACTAGCTAGCTAGCTAATTTTCGAATTGGCTATGTATGATAACGTTAGCATGAAGAGGCAACACAGCAATGTTAACGTTATGAGTTGTTTTGTCCAAGTTACAACTGGCTAACATACCTCTCATATAGGCAGCACTACCAAAACACCCTAATGTTAACGTTAGCAGCTACCTGTGGGACGAAACTTGAAAAGGAATTGCTAACGTTAACTTGAGTAGCAGCTAGCCATACACACATGTTAACCTCGCTAGCACGCTATAACGTTACTCAATATTGTGCCTGGAAAAAGCTTCGACGTTGACTTTGACAGTGTCGTGTTTTTCTAGTTTCACCGTAGACGAAACAATATTTTATATGAACGTTGTTATTCCTAACAAAGTTCACGTTTAGCTGAGCATCGCTAACGTAGTTTTGCTAACCAAGTGATGATATCAAGGTATGATATAATAATATCGCGAACGATAGCATGATAAAACTCCCGTGGCAGCATTATACACTTCTAACGTTGACAAAACTAAGACTACTAAGTCTAAACATTGACGTCAAAGCAGTGCATTTAAGTAAGCTATGCAGCCTATGATTAGTTAACCTACAAACTTTTCTGATGCGGAACTTTAAAGCTTGAAATGAATCAGATAACGTTACCTAACATTCGTTTGTTCAATGGTAGATTCATGAGATATAACTCTCAGTTTTCAACTGAAGTTACTGAAACATTTTTTTGTCCTGTATGTAAAAGGTTATAATAAACTATAATGGTGCATTTGTAATGTGTTGAACTTGTAGGGAAAAGAGGAGGCTTGAACTAGAGAGAGAGCTGTTCTCCTACTGCAGGTCTGACCAACGAGTGTAAGTGGATACCATATCTGTTGTTGTTGTTGTTGTTGTTGTTGTTGTTGTTGTTGTTGTTGTTGTTGTTGTTGTTGTTGTTGTTGTTGTTGTTGAAGGTTGGGTGTGGAGGGTCGCACTATGAACTGATACAGGACTGTTGTCTGTCTTATGGACATGCTGTTTCAGTTTAAAAGCACTTGGTACAAATCTGGGGTTTAACTTTGGACAATAAGGTTATACACGATGGGAAAAATATTAATGAAGTCATGAAAATATAGCAATGTAGCCTACTTATTTCACACCATTTGGATATTAATACATTTATTCGTGCAAATGTGGATAGGTGCACTTGCTTGTTTATTAAAAAAAATAGGATATATATTTTTCTCTGGTAGTGCACAGTTGAGACATGCAAAGCTGCGACGCTATCTCAAGGAGATCTCTGTGAAAGAGGAGCAAGCCAAAGCAAGAAACCGCGAGCTTTTGAAAAGTGTGGAGTCAGTTGCGTCACAAGTGGATTGCCTTTGGCCTAATCGCAGCTCACTGCATCACATGAAGGTAACATAGCTGTCATTTGGCAAATAATTAGGCTATGTTTATTTGTAGGATATTTTGGTGGGAATATTGCATGTAATTGTGTATTAATGTAATTAAAGTATTTGTCTGTTTGTTAAATACATCACATTTTGGCAAGACAGTGAGCATTGTATCAGTTTTTCTGAAGTACATGCCATTCACGTCTTAATTTGGCAGTTTTTAGAAATGAATGCCCATTTTCAACATGCTGCAATTGCTGGCACTCCAGTTCTTCCATTTTATCAACGCACACAAATGAGAAAAGGAAAAACAATGAGCGTGTCAGATTATCACTTAAAACTGAACAGTGCTCAACGGCTAAATATCAAATTAACAAAATTGGTTAATTACACCCCAGCCAAATTAATTGGTCCAGCATTGAGAAACTGGAGTATTTTTTCCCCTCTCCCCCAAGGAGAGAGGCTTCTTTGCCTAATGATTTGGTGTTTATGGCGTTGTGTTTTAGTGTTTTCTTAAAATAAGATAATAATAATCTTACTAAGAATGCTACTGTCTTTGTAAGATTATACGTCCCTTCATCAGAATTTACCAAAATGTTCTCAGGCTTATAGACACTGGAGAGCTATTCCTCTCGGATTGAGAGTGCCCTTGTATGAGCCAAACTGAATAAATCCAGTGTTATTTTACATGTAAAGTGGACAAGATACCAAATGGAATTTTGTAAATACGCTAACTCTTAATTGCTTTAGAACCTGCATCAAACTTTTAAGGAAACACCATTACATTTTTAGTTAATTCATTTTGTACAATTTCCTTAAACGTTCTTATGAAATGTCGTCATATTTTCTCTACATTTTCTTAGATTCTCCAAATGATCTTTTGCAGTGTTTTTCAGAGGGGATAGTGGAGACATTTTTGCTATAGCATGTGCATTTTGCAATATGTACACACACACACACACACACACACACACACACACACACACACACATACCACACCACATTGAGAGAAAGAGAGTGAGTGAGAGAGAGAGAACACACAGAGAATTAGCTGGAAGATATTTATCAGTTTAAAAATGATCAGCTACTCTGCACTTTTGGTTATCAGCAGCAAAAAAAAACCCTACTGCATTTGGTCATTTTGATAAACTAAGCTCTTCCTCATGGACAACTGTTATTATCTTGTAGAAATGGCCTGGGATGCTGGAGCTAATCCTTGCGCCCTCACCATCGCCATTAGACTGTTTAATTGGAGTTAGGATTAGGGCAGTCAGTGTGGCTACTCAGATAATTGATTAAGAGCCTTGGCAGGCTGTATGGAGAACCCTCACAGGAGGACAGCGGAGCTGACCGAGTCTCTTACGGCTGGAGTAAAGCGACAAGCTTATTCTCTCAAACTAATGTGTTTGCAGAGAGCCTAGAACTACTCACCTTAAGCACAAATGATTTAGCCATTGAATGTTTAACTACAAATGAGGCAGAATTACATCATATTTTCCCTCCTGTCTTGTTTAGGTTTTCTTACTTTTTTTTTTTTTTTACAGACTTTTATTTTCATATTGTGAAGACAATGTAGATTTGAGAAAGATTTGTATCTGTAAATTCATGTTCAAGTATTCTTTGTGTGGTTTTATTTAAAGATGAGCAACCATACTATTTTCTATTCTGTTACAGATCGAGTGCTGGAATCAAATTTCCAAACTGAGGGAAAATCAGGAGAAACAGAGAGCAATGTTGAGAAACAAGGTATGCTATAGCAATGACATGTTCAGTCCTCTAGAAACTGCACCTTAGTGAAAAGATGCTTAGAGCTGAGTGGAATTGCTCATTGTGTCGAATAAAAGAAAGAGACCGAGAGAAATGTCTGTGCATTTCTTTGTCCACGGAGGAGAAGAGGTCAACCTACATGATCGGCATGCATTCATGTGTTATCAAAAGCTGTCCTCGATTGTAATTGTTCTGCTCAAATGACCAGTTAGTTCTCCTTTGAAATGAAACGGCGCAATTTCCCCACCACTTCTTATCTTTTAAGCACTGAGAAAATACCTATCCGTGTGGATGCTTCCTAGAAACATGATCCATTTCCAATGGATATTTGCTGCACATAGACGAGATTGCCTGATGATGCACACAGCGCTAAACATTAAAGACGACAAGAACAACAGGGAATCTAAATTCCCTCAGTCTGCCTCCCCCCCCTTATTTCCTCTGTCTGTTCTGGCCTAGGCTAAAGTCCTGCTATTATGCATAGCGCTCAGAAGGAGTGTGCGTTTTAGCAGCCAGCCTATCTGCTGCAGCACAGGTGTCTAATCCTGATTCCGGCGCCTGCTCAGTCTGTGTAGTTCAAGCCCACGGCCCTCTTCTTTCACTTAAAGCAGTTCAAGCTCTTTCAGATGAAATGTGGAAGACAGCTCATAATAACTTGGAGCATGCTGTCTCGAGCAGTCACTTGTGACTGTGTGTGCTAAACCCCCCCTCCCCTCTCTCCCCACCCCCAGCACTGCCAAACCTCATCCCCGTTCCTCCCCTCCTTCCCCTCCACTCCTCCCCCCACCCTCTTTTTCTCCTTTTCTCACTTTATCTCAGTCTTTCTCCCTCTCCCTTTCTCTCTTTCTCTCTCTCTCTCTCTCTCGCTCTGTGGCTCTCTTACTCAGTTTCTCTCTCTTTCTCAATTCTCTTTCTCCCCTCTCTCTCTCTCTCTCTCTCTTTCTCAATTCTCTTTCTTCCCTCGCTCTCTCTCTCTCTCTCTCTCTCTCTCTTTCCATCTCCCTCCTAGCCTGCCGATATTGTAATGAGCAGAGGCGGTAACCGTCACTCCATTATGCATAGGAGCCTCGGCTGGCAGTGTGCATGTCCCTCAGGCAGCAGCATTCATTAAGGGGAGCTTACCGGCCTGAAAGCTGGAAACTGATGATAACGGGATATGATTTTCATATTTAATACATTCCTTGGAAGAGCACGCGCGTGCCGCAGATTGATAGAAGAATCAATTGCTACTTTAGTGAAACACTTTCTACTTTGCCCCGCAGCTACCGATGGAATCACTCAGCCAAGAAATTAACTTTTCCTCTCTCCCCCCCCACCCTTTTTTTTTACCTACATGCCGGATCTGTTGGCCAGGCTGCATGGTTTACAGTGGATGCTATTAAGCAGCTAACTGTTTGGTATTTAAGACTCTTATCAGAAAAGAAACAGCAGCTATGCGTTTTGTTATTATTGTGTGTATGTGTGTGTGTGTGTGTGTGTGTGGTCCCCCCTCCCCCCCACACCCCCTGTAGTGCCACTGCAGACATGAATCAAAACTTTAGAGTAAAAGGTGAGATTAAAAGTTAAGACATTGATCATGTGGCATGCCTCTGAGGAGACGGTTAGAGGAGAAGGCTGACCTTGACCCAGATGAAATGCCACATACAAACACACACACACACACACACACACACACACACACATTATTGTGAAGACTTTCAAGTCAAACTTGGCAGGAGGCGGAAAAAAAAACTGCTGCAGCCTGGTTTGTGGATTTTGAATTTGAGACTATAACAGAATATGAGTCACACAGACCGCTAAAAGCAAAGGGGTGGAGAAGTGACTTTTGCGATATTAAGGATGCCATTCAAAAATAATTTTGCTGAAGTATGTCTTTGACTGTGTAGCTTATCCAGAATAAGACAGTGTTGCGATTATGGTGTTTACGTCAGTTATTAATAGAATGTTCCATTCATATTCCCATTTACATGTCACACAGCATAGCCTGATTATTTCGTTTATCAAAGTTCTAAACGTTCCTTCCGTAATTGTTTCCTAGGGTTTCCTAACCTTATCACAACCCGAGCGATACTGCCGCTAACATCCATTTCCCTCAAAACTCTTAGCATTGCGACGGTTTCTTCCTCGCCTGAAATGTATACCTTTTCTAACATTCCCTGCTAATTTTTTTAAGTGCTAACACTGAACGGACAGCTAGAGAACTGTTAAGAGCGGTTCTCTTAATTTGACAAAATTTGTATTGTTTAGAATTATGCACCTCTCCTTAAAAACACATGGAAGGAAAGAACACAATTAGATATTAGATGGGTTTTCATGGTCAGCCTCACAATTATAGTTAACTAAAAACAAATCCCTACAAAACTCACACATTAACTTTCGCATTAACATCAAAAATGTCTCACTCGTCTCACTCGTGGTCTATACCACAGATGCTGTTAGCCTGAATTTATCATGTGTTTGCTTTTGCCGCATTCTCTACTGAAATTGAAATAGTGTCACACAGGCATATTTTTCCACCCTGACAAATCTGACCTCCTTGCTTGATGATAAGGCTACCTCCATTAGTTAGCACAACTAAACAGCATTTTGTGAGTGTCTCACTACCTGGAATAGAACACGTATTTCGTATTTTACTTTTTAGAAGATATTGTTAGCTTTATTTTTCTTTCATCTTCATCTTCATCTTTTAGTTTATTTAATTTATTATTTTGGGTTAATGTAAAATTATTTGTTTTGTTATGTTACATTAGTTGACATTAATGACCCTGCTGGTTGACAGAGTTCTAATATTTGAATATGCCATGTACCAGATGAAATGTATGGCTGTATGTATGTCTGTGTTAAGGAGGAGTATTCAGGTGTGTACTGTTGTTATTCCAGAACAAGGATTTGCCACCATCGTCTGCAAAAGCTCTTCCACTGCACCAGCCCTCCGTCATCTTCACGGGTCGGCAGACCATCGGAGATCCCTGCGTTGATGGTGACACGAGTGTACTCTCACCGCGGCTGTCACACTCGCCGCCTAATCACCGCCGGCAACCTTTGCTTCCGAGTGGCCTTTTGAAGGATGCCTGCGCTTCAAAGGCCAGTGCTGGCACGGACTTATCAGATGACATTCTAGACTTCCTCCAGCTTCCCGATGGTGCCGCTCCGAGCGATCGACATGAAAGGAGGACGCCCGGAGTGCCATCTGATTGCGGCTCCTCTGTGAGGGCCGCAGAAGCACCTGCCGAGTTCTCACCTCAAGTGACCTTGAGAGGACCCAAGTCGATCTCGCCTGGTCCGGCCCCACAGGGACTTGAGACGAGCTCCTTGCCGCTGTCCAGTTGGCGCCAGAATAGTTCCCATGATGCTCCTGCTGACCCAGTCTCCCCTCAACACAACTGTGGAGACGGTCTGTTGAGCTCTTTGCTCGAGGTTGGGGAGAATTTGGAAGAAGCTCCAGGTTTGGAAATTCTCACTTGTGTTGGGCCTGATTGCAATATACTCAAGTTGTGTGATGTATTTTCTTTTTGGCCTACATTATATATTTCAATGCGATGTATGTGTTTGGGCTTGTAACTCTTGTCCACACAACATTTTTGGTCATACAGGACAAGAGGTGAAATCTAGGAGTCCCAGCCTATCCAGTTCCAGTGTTGATATTTCAGCGGAGTCTTCTGTGAAGATTGACAGCGATGTCTCAATCTCCATCAGTGATTGTGATCTTCAGAGGTCCGTCAAGACTAGGGTTTCCAGCGTGAGGCACTCAGAAAAGACTAGGGCCCTACCAAAGGACAAAACACCACCTAAAGTACCACAGACAACTGCTCAAGACGCCTCAGACCGCTCCTCTCACAGTTCTGCCTCAGACTCAGACAGGTACGTTGAGTCATAGTCAGACCTCCTTTGTCATACTGCTCTTTTTGACTTTTTGACTCCCTGCGGATGGACACTCTGCAAAGTAAAAATTCCCTTGTAAAATGAAAAGAAACATGTTTACGCTGCAAAAAAATGAAATCTAACCAAGTGTAATTATCTTATATTAAGGTCAAAAATCTATTTGGTATTGTTTTAAGTATGAAAATACTTACCTAGCGCTCTCTCAAAAGATAATTTCACTTAATTTAAGAAGACTTTGACTTATTTTAAGGAGTCTTGTCAAGATAAATTCACTTACTGCATGGACAGATAATTTTGCTTGTTTTCAGGAAGAATTGACTTAAATAAGTCAATTAAGTCTTAAATTAAGTCAAATGATTTCAAAAGAAAGCACTAGGTAAGTGTATTTTGTACTGAAAACAATACCAACTAGTTTATTTACCTTGATATAAGATTAAAACACTTGGTTAGATTTTATTAGACCAGCAGTTTATTGCAGTGTACGTTTGGCCTATAATTGATGACCTTTTGGAACAATCTTCTGGCTCTTGTGTTCCTCAAAAGTATTTATAAAACTGAAAAGCTGTTTAGTTTGTTTTCAGTTTGTACTGGAAGCATGCTTTTGAAGTGTAGGTCCAAGAGGAACTGCTAGATCTCACAAGGCAGCCGTTTGCCCTCTGGATTCAAAATGACCTTTTGTATGATTTCAGCTATTTAAATTTGAGCTCCTTTTTATTTATTTTTATTTTTTTAATTCGGCAGCAGTAACTCAGACTTAAATTTATGCAAAATAGTCCAAACCCAAGCCCAAGCCCAACCAGCCAACACTTTCACCACGGCCGGCTGATAAGTACACCAGGGACTATGACAGAAACACATGCAAGGCCGAGCACAACCTCTAGCCTGCAGCTGGAAGGATTTGGGGGAGTGTGTGCCTGTCTGTGAAAGTAAGTGTGTAAGTGTGTGTGTGTGTGTGTGTGTGAGGCTCAGAGAGAGAGAGAGAGAGAGGGGTGATGTGATGAGGTAGGTCACGCTCCAGAGGTGCTCTCTCTCTCTCTCTCTCTCTCTCTCTCTCTCTCTCTCTCTCTCTCTCTCTCTCTCTCTCTCTCTCTCTCTCTCTCTCTCTCTCTCTCTCTCTCTCTCTCTCTCTCTCTCTTTTCTGCGGCTCAGTGGCGGGTGCAGCACACCTTGCTGGAGGGGCTCAGGCCTCCCTATCCGACATTATTGCCTTAATCCCAGATAATGCTGTAACCGAGCAATTTTCCGCTCGAGAGACTTTGGGAAGTCCAAGCGGAGGTGACAATTTGCAGACTCCCTAGAGTGTTCTGAAGAACGGGCGCGCGTGGACGGCACTTTCAAGCAAGTGGTCGCCGAGGTGCCATCCCATTTAAAGACATTAGGGGACGCGGCGTACTCACGGCCCCTGTGAAGTCCAGACCAGCGGATCTGACCTCTCCGTGCTGATCCGTTTCCCGTCCCACCGCACCCTGTCATTACGCCCGTGTGTTTTCGCCATGTCTTATTTTCCGACCCCCAAGATCACAGTCCAAGAGAGAGTCATTTTGTGCAGTGGTGTACCCCAGGATGGGAGCCCAAACAGCTTTTAGCACAGTGGCTTATAGCACTGTGTGGACAGTATCAGGCAAGTGAACTCACTCCAAGCCTTGTGAGTTCCCCGTGTCTTTCTTCAAGGTGAGGAAAGCAAGTAAATGAACCTTGCCATTTATCTCTGTTGCTTTCCTTTCACTTTGACTCTGGATTACCAGAGCAGACAGTATAAACCTCTACATTGCATTACATTACATTCATTCTTTTAGCAGATGCTTTTATCCAAAGTGATTTTTATTACAAGTTTCATTAGCCACATTTTCATAGACACTTTTAATCCAATTAGAAACTGAATACCTGCTCAATCGGAATAAAAATTCTCATATAAACACCTCAATCGGATTAAAAATGCCTGATCCGATCAGAATTTTAATCAGAATGAAAGAGGTGGTGTAGCCTGTTACTATTCCAGTTGAATGGCCAACATGCCTGCTGTATCTTCACAATGTAAACTAGGCAACAACAGCTATTTTGGTCAAAGATTCACCTTTGACAGCACCTGCTTGGAATTGAACATACTGTACCCCATGTAACCAGACCGCACACATTTTCAATCAGAATAGTTTTATCGGAATAACAAAACAACTCAAAAAAGCTCAAAGGCACAATGGTAGAAACTGGGAATTGAACCCACAACCTTTCAGGCTACTGCATGCTAGCCCAGCTCCACTACACTACCACCATCCCTACGACAACCTCTCAGGGACGTCTGCAAATTCCGCTCTTTTGTTTTGTTTGAGTGTTCTATCCTCAACCTCTCCCGAGCAGTAGCTGGTGGTTGGGCTGGCTGGCCCTCAGGGTCAAAGGTCACTCCTTTTCAGCCTGCCTGTGTCACTTTTAGCCATCAGTGTGCAGAATCAGTGTTTGATGTCTGATGACATTTGATTTTATTATTCTTATTTTTTTTAATACTTGAAATGATTTAGTTTTAGCTAGTAAGAGAAAATGGATGTTGAGGAAATAGGGACTTGATCCCTATTTCATTCTGGGTTATGTTTTTAAACTAATTCATGTGTCTAGGGTTGTATGATATTGCTATACCGGTCAAAAGTCACTCAAAAAGGCAACTGATCTCAGCTGGTATTCTAGTGGAATGGATGGCTGCAATTATATTAAATATATATATATATATTAAAATGCAATATCTACATTGCTCAGTATCAGCAACCACTCATCCAATGTTCCAAAGGCACGTTCTGTTTACCAATCTGATATAATTTAAAAAGGCTAACTGACAAAACATGACCGCAGTTCCTACCACCAGTTATTCTGATACCTGATGACTAAGTAAAGGAAAATATTAATGTTTTTAAACCATGAAGCATAGTTAGCAAAATTCTGTACCACAAAGACTAGCAATAAAAAAAATATGTAATTACATTTTTATTTCAGAGGTTGGTGTTGTTGTTACCTATTAGCTAGGACTTGAGGCTCAGCATACTTGGGATGTCCACTTGTTAAGAGAGTTACCTGACTGATGGATCCACCATGAAATAGCCTCTTTTGTCACATCTCTCTCCCCCGCCACGAGTGTTGATTGACTCTGCCTATGGTTAAAAAGAGACTGATCTGGCAGTGGCAGCGGTGAACCTATGCCTAACCATGGCCCTGGTGCTCAGTTGAAATTCACTCCATTGGCTTCCCCTTTTTTTGAGGAGTGCACTGCAGACAAATGAAGCCGGGAGAAAGATGATGACTGTTTCAAGGCTCGCGCTGAAGGGGGGAAGGTGAGGGAAAAAGGCAGAGCTTTGGCCACGCTACTTCAGCCGCATTGAAGAGGACTTAGCACAGATGGATTGTGCACTACAGAATGTCATGGATATAATTCGCACCGGCAGCTTAATCAGGATGTTACCAGGAAACAACCTGCCAAAGAGAGCGAGCGATTGTTTGCCGACCTCTGACCCCCGGAGCCCATTATAGATTGTCATAAATTCTTTTTGGACCCATTATGTGGCCTGGGCTCAGGATTTGGGCTCGGGGTTTTGCAGCGGCCTTTCAAGCAGGGCCACCCAAAGCTTAATACTCGAGAGGAAGGGGTGAAAAGGAGAGACAGAGAGAGAGACAGAGAGAGAGAGAGAGAGAGAGAGAGAGAGAGAGAAATGGATTCACTAAATCCACAGGCATTAGGCATATTTCTCATTTTTGTCATTGCACATGGCCAGATTAGAGCCTGTTATCTCATCACCTATCTTTCTCTTTAAATAAAAGGGGGGTGGAATCACTGTGGCTCTTCTGTGTTGTGGATTTACCGTTATTTGATGATTCCGTTGCTGCCAAACATAAAATTCTCTGCATCTGATAGATATGGTTTTTCTGTTGGGCTTGAGAGTAAAGTTTTGGCTGCAGGGTAACTTTTAGCTTTATGATACACCGATAATTATAATGTAATTTTTACATCCCTTAGCATGCATTTGTAAACATCTGGTCCATAGGTACATATAATAATAATAATAATTCCAGTTAATATGGTATTCGTCACACATTCGGCACATGATAATAGATGGAATATCAGTGATGATGGTGTAAAATTGTGTTTTCTTCCACTCTTCCCTCAGGCTGACATTAGATACTCTGTCCTATTTGCTTGACCATATCGAAAGATGTCTGCAGAGCAGCGACAAGGAGGCGTACCATGACCTGACGGTCAGCCAGCAGCAGCTCGGCGACGTGATCAGGTGGGATTTTTCTGCTTCGTTTGCCTGCTATTTGTTCTCATTTCCATGTGGTTTTCACGGCTGCGCCGTGAGATGTGTTAGCCAGCCTTGAAGGGCTCTTGCTTTAAATTAAGTGTCATTGGTTGGCACCAACAACGTGCTCACCATAAATCTTGTTTTCCAAGGGTTTTCTTATTGCAGCGCATTGTCATAGTAACGTTGCGGAGCAGCGAAAGAGTGGTTGAATAATTATGTGTGTTTAAAAAGCATGCAGGTTTACTGACAATCAATAAAGCTGTAACACCATGGTACCACACCCATATTTTTGAGGTGTATGTATGTTCTGTTTATTTGTAAATATGTTAAGCTATATGATTATGTACAGTATATGTAGCATACGGACCAAATGTACAAATGATAGGTTGCCTTTGAAAAGAAAAAAAAAAACAGAAAACATCCATGACATCTCACTATAATTGTGCTCATCACACTAGTTCCCACAATCTCTTCAATCAGAAATAATCATATTTACCTATTACTGTATATAATAATAATAATAATAATAATAATAAAAAATATATATAAATAAATAAAAAAGACGATCATGGCCTGAGGTATCAAGAATCGTCCCCTGTGTCTGATTTAGATATCCATGTGGGGGTGTTGGCGTGCATGCATTGCAATAGTGTGTGTGTGTGTGTGTGTGTGTGTGTGTGTGTGTGTGTGTGTGTGCTTGCGTACATGTCCGTGCGTGTCAGAAGGGGCTGCAGCTTTGCTCAGAGTCCTGACCGGCCGCCTGCAGCCCCCAGGCTCCACAGCGATAGCGACGGCTCGCTCACGCCACTCTGTATATTCCGCAGCCGTTGTCAGGGGAAGGCAGCCCTGAATGGAGAGCCACTGCAAGCGTGTGGAGCGGTCGCCGTGCAACAGCTGCAGAGGTTGTCATGGAGCACGTCAAAAGGATGCCTATTACCCTGGGAGCTGGTCAGGGCGAACTGGGACTGCACCGAGCAGACACGAATAAGGTACTGTTCCGACAGCTACACCTGGCAATAATTGTGTGAGTACTGGCACTTTTTTTTTTTTTTTTTTTTTTTTTTTTTCTAAGATGAGATTTAAGACTGTCAGCTTTAGGGTAATGGGATTGACGCCCAGATAAAATTTGTAGTATGTTGTATAAAATATACTGAAAAAAGGTTAATGGCTTGGGTAACATTCATACCTTGCTGGGAGAGATCTGGAGAGTGATGGCTGGTTTGTATGTCAGCGTCTTGTTAGTTACCGTAGTGACCAGTTAATATAGTGAGTTACGATCAGCTGACTTTTTTTTAATTGTATTTTTTTTATGGTGCATTTCTCAGAGCTGGGGTTGCAAAGTGTGTGACCTCCCAGGATTCCATTTGCTTTTATGACTTTAACTGGAATGGGTGCTGTAACTTGCTGTAGTTTCATCTCATTAGTCCGAGGGGTGACCTTTCTGGGACACCGTACAGCTGCTGACTGCCAGGACTCCCACACATTAAAAAAATCCCTGGATGCCATTTGTCCCTTATATCTGGATCCCATGTACAGTACTCTGTAATTTTTGGTGCCTCAACCTTTGTCCACCATGACAAATTAATTATTTGTGCTCTTGTGTGTCGTGTACTGTTATAACAATGTGTGCTCATGTTAAATCAGGGGGCACTGCAGGTCAAGTGTTACTTTAAAAAAAAAAAGTATATAGGCCTACATTCCAGTTTTATAATAGCATCTGGCCACATTTTTAATGCCTTTTTATGCATATATTCATCCGAGTCCTAATAAAAAAACCTCACCACCCTTGTGAACTTGTGAAGTTTTTGATCATTTAACATTTAAGTGAATATGCACATTAGAAATGACTCATAGATTATAATATGGCCATTTCTAAATAATGTTATTTCCGAAAATAACATTCAAAGCATGGATCGCTGATGTGAGGGCTCGGTCATTTAGACGGCTCAGAATACTCCTCTAATGCTCCCCCCTGCCTGACGCCGCTGTGTCATGTTGACGGTTTCCCATGGGCCTCCTCTCTCTCTGACAGGTCATGCCTGCCGGCTGACAGTGTTCCGCTGTGGGACCGCTGGCTCCGCCACGCCCTGCTGCTGCGGGAGCTGGACGTGCTCACCTGTGAGGAGGTCCTGCAGGTGTTCACCCCGGCCCTGGTGCAGCCCAACGCCCCGTACACAGACAAGGTAGAACTTTGTAGAATGCGCCCAAATAGATGCAAGTCTTTAAGTTGCATGAAGCCAGGCTTTATGAGGTTGCCTTTCATTGACGGGCATCCTGTGTGTGTGTGTGTGTGTGTGTGTGTGTTTCACAATTTTGTCATTACAGAGAGGATGGATGCCTTTGACCAAAGCTTAATGGATTTGTTTAATAGATAATTGCAAGTAATGGCTTACTAACTTGCTAATTGCTGTATTTGATTTGTTCAGATATGATATACATATCCAAGCCATCTGTGACTAAATTATCCTAAAAAATGTGCACAGGAGAGTGTGGGTACCTTTTCCAAATGTCTTTGCACTTGTTCTGGTCCTAGTTTAAAATATTTGGCCTAAAACACCCTTTCATTTCCTCTGAAATTTGAACTGGTTGCGATACGCAAGTCTGTCAGCCGAGGAAATACCCTGAGCTCCATCAATGGGTTTTTAATGTGACCCCGTTCTGATGGAGAATTGCTGAGAAGCCCATAGTTAAAATGATAGAGGGAGATGGAGACGGAGAGAGAGAGAGAGAAGAGAAGAGAAGAGGGGGGGAAAGAGACCGGCTGTAGAGCTCTTGAGAAGATGAAGCTACTGAGGGGGGAGAGTGGTGTACTAGATACGCTGATGGCCAAGGACAGAAAAGAACACACACACACACACACACACACACACACACACACACACACACACACACACACACACACACACACACACATGCACACACACAGCAACAATGCACACAGAGTTGTACCAGAGGTTGAGGGCCTACACAGCACTGATCTCATTTGAATATGTAAGTGCATGTATAGTAGTAATAACAATAAAAAAAAACACGTATATTCTTAAGGGCCACTGAATAGATAATACATTTTAAAGGTGTATTGTGTTCCTCTTTCAAACCTCTCTGAAATGTGTGATCCAAGGGCTCACAGTAGAGAGGCCTATTTAAGCGACAAATATATCCACCCACAAAACAAAGCAATGGAAGCCCATGGACAATGATTGCTTTCTTAAAAAAAAAAAAAAAAAAAATCAGAATTTTAAATGAGTTTTCTTTAAATAACTGAAACAGGTCTGCTTTACAACTGGTAGATAACAAAACACCCTTTTTCCCCCAATGTGCATTTGAAGTGTTTTTCCGTGGTGAAATCGTGCCGATCTCCGTCGTGTGTTCACTGCATTAGTGCTCATTAAATAGTTGTGAGCGGCAGCCTCAAGACGAGTGCAGGCCTTTGATGAGGAGAGGGCCTGTATCTCAGATTGTGGCGACTAGGCCCATTGATATGCTTCAATAAAAAGAGAGAGAGAGAGAGAGAGAGAGAGAGAGAGAGAGAGAGAGAGAGAGAGAGAGAGAGAGAGAGAGAGAGAGAGAGAGAGAGAGAGAGAGAGAGAGAGAGAGAGAGAGAGAGAGAGGTATCACTATCCTCAATCTTAGCCACTCATTATTCCTAACATCTTCCGTCTAATTGTGTGTAGTCCATCGGCAAAAGAAGTAACAAGTGGACGTGGCTGGAAAAAGAGACATTCCTCCCTGGGCTAACCCACTCCTCTACATCTGAAGTCTCCCCTCTGCACGCGTGGAGTGTTTCGCGTTTCACATTCTCTTTCATAATGCGCAATCCATTCAGTATATAAGAGAACTACGAAAGTACAACTTTATTGCTTTTCCTGTTAGACGTGGCCTATAGTGCTGGATGCTGGGTAGACTGGGGTGGGGGGGGGGATGCTATCCACCTGGCCTGACTCCAGACAGCGTCAGGGCAGTTGTTAAATGGCGTTCTCTTTCAGGCGGAGGTGCTGCTGAGAGCGCTCTTCAACGACGCCCCTCTGGACTTGGCTTCCGCCCCATCAGACAACGAGGACTCCTCCTCGGCTGGCTTGCCCTCCATTGTGGGCGACAGCGCTGACATCCACCCCGCCAGGCCCGCCATTCAGAGGCCGTCTCTCGGTTTAGCCGCGCACGGTAAGGGACATCACTGCTGCTTAGGATCGCAAACCCTGTCAGTGGTCATTTGGTCAGTGCCTGATGATATTATGGTCATTGTTGTCCACATGTGAAAGCCATATATGGAAGTTAGAACTATGGTTTGTTTAACCGAAGAACCAATACACAGGTAGAATTTGCATGTTGATAATTTGAACATAGGGTCATAATTTGATTGATGAGTAAAGTTCAAAGTCTTAAGTCTAACAGAAGCTAATTTAAGAAGTGCAAAATCTGTTGGCTAGTTAAACACCATGGGGCAAGACATTAAAATGCAAACATTGATGAGTAAGCTCAATGCTCCCATATGCCACACAGCTGCATTTTATGCACAAGAGACTTTGCACTTTGCCCTTCAAACAAATTAGGGCCTAAAATAAACAGATAACGGATATACTTCCCCATATGCTCTCACATGAAATTAAGATGAATGCTTTGTATGAAATGCTGACAACAGGGACTTCCAGTCCTCTGCACATAAACACTATCTGTTGTTTATCACGTAGAGAGGATAACAGAAGCAGGAAGTGAGTCCTCTCATCTATTGCCATAAGGTTTGGTCAGACAGGAAGTCAATGTGGTGAGATAAGAGGTCAGTTCAGAGCAGTGGTGAAAGCAGAGAGCCCTGTACGCCTTACCTGACCAGGTGCACAAGTTGGCATATTAAGCCAGAGCCAATGTTTGTTTTGCATTAGGTGCACTGGTAGATAAAAAATAGGTTATAATGGCTGTGGTTAATGGGCATTGCTATATGGAAACATAATATTAACAAACGGTTTCTTGGGGAGAAAAACAAATGAATAACTCCTTGAGCCTGTGGAGTGTAAACATACATGTCCTCAATACTTTTCCCCATATTTGTTTTGACTAGAAGTGGTGTTTCTTTTCATCGATCTTAGCTGTCTTCATCAGTTTGTGCCAAACAATGATCTGAATGTTCTTACCGTTTCTCTCTCTCTCTCGCTCTCACTCTCTCTCTCTCCCTCTTTCTCCATCTCTCTCTGTCTCCTTTCTTCCCCAACACTACTGAGCTGCTGCTTTCTTCTGCCCCCTTTCTTCCAGGAGTACAAAGTGGTGAAGAGGACAGTGCTGACCAGGGCTCGTTGGAAAGTATCCCTATTAGAGGTAAAAAGGCAGAGCGGGCAGCCGCCCTTTTGGGAGTTCTTAATGTCCAGCCATGTGATCCCCCCCCTGCACCGGATAATGGGGGGGTCCTTTTAAAGGGTGGTGTGTGTGTGTGTGTGTGTGTGTTGTGTTGTGTTGTGTGGGGGGGGTGGGGAGTTACGGAGGAGAGATGATCAAGGTGACTCAAGGTCAAAATCCCACCTAAAGGGCCGAGCAGTTCCTCTAATTATCGCCAAGACAACCGGCTCATCTCTACCGCTGTCTTTTTATTCTGCTGTCTTTTCTTCCCCCTCTCCTCCTCCTCCTCCTCCACCTCCTCCTCCTCCTTCTTCTCCTTCTTTCCTCTGAGTTGCCGAACGGGGAGAATCTCGGCCCCCGGCATAATGTGTCCATTTAATTGTCCGAGCCTCAGGCGGGGGGTGGCCACAAGAGATCTGGCATTGGTTCTCATTATCTTCTAAACAATGGCGAGCCGAAGCAGACTTGAAAAGACTGGATGTTGAGGCATCCCTGAAAGAGACCCAGGGTACCGGGTCCCCGGCTCCATGCTTAGAAATGTAAAATCGTCCATTATTCCGTGTGGCTATCTGATTTCATACTGAGCTTTTCATGTCGCAAGGCCTATACCCCCAAGGTGCAAGACAAACAGAACGACGAAGTCCCGCTTCAAATTGTTACTAATCAAAAGCAATAATAATGGGAGACAAGAGGAACGGGGAATTCCACCTGCCTTCTAGTTTTTATGTAATATTTAAAAGAGCGCTGACAAACTACTCTGCCAGACATAGCCATTGTCAGCCTAGCGCACACAATGAAGCCTGGTAATGAGCGGAATGGTGAATACACATGTGCGCTCCATGCTTAACTATTACCTTAGTCCTTCACTAATGATCACTGTGCATGCA
>NC_085013.1:19801800-19821800 GCF_963854185.1 Sardina pilchardus | reverse complement strand
CAACTCATCCACGACTCCTTATATGATCACAAATGACATCATCCAGATCAAAGAAATTGGTGTGCACAATCACTTCGGTCACTCAATCATCCAGAAAGCAACAAACCTATGCCAATGCACTCCGGCATGCCCTCACATTCTACTGCAGAAGTTGAACGGGTTCTCATACAAATGGAGAAATCTCAAGAAATATTTAGGCAAAATATGATACCTTGAGGGACTGCGTAAAACTATATAAATACAGCGTCTCTAAACTTTTTGATCTCACAAAATGAAGTGTATACTGTGTGACTGGCCCCAGCGAGTAAGAGATGTATGGCAAAAAGAGTAATGGTTCTAGAATGATCTAGAGGGCACAAACAGGAAGACAGCAACCCTTGTCAGTATGACCGGTAGCCTAGCTACCACACCGCTTGATCTCAGCAATGCCCTGAGGCAGTGACTCGGAGTCCGACAAATCCAAACCCTTTCCTTATCTTCTTCGTTACCACAAAAGTAACACCTGCCCTTGCCCAAGAACACTTTGGCTACATAGTAACCAAGGCTTTAGGTTACATAATTCAGAGGGGGGGAAGGAGAACTTAGAATCTTCCTCTTTATGTATCTTTCTGACATCACTGAAAACTCAACAACCTTGTTATGCTGCAATGTTGTTTCTACAGGAATTCCTTAGGAATTAGTGCAAAAGCCAAATTGATCCTACAGCAAACAGCATATTAAGCAAATCCTATAATGCTAGAAAGAAAAGAAATTCAGGCTAAAAGGGAAGTACTGAAAGCATGGCTTTTAGCATATGTCTTCAAGGTAGTACACTCCAGACTTTAACAAACATCTTTTTTTAGGATTAATCAATAGTGTGTCAGTGCACTTTCTTTCTTTCTTTCTCTCTCTCTCTCTCTCTCTCTCTCTCTCTCTCTCTCTCTCTCTCCCTGTCTGTGTTTCAGTGTGGTACAGGGTCGAGTTTTTGAGTGTGATATTCATAATGCATTGTAACCTGCACATACCTTTTGGTCGACTATGGAGCAAACAAGGTCCTTCACAGCAGATAATGACAAGTCGTTCGGCTCCAGGTTAACTGTTTCACGGGTGAGTCCAATCTGAAGAAGAAAAGAGACCCCATGGAACGAGCTCCTGGAGTTCGTTGGACTTGGAGCATTCAAACTCCCGTTGGAGAGGCGGCTGTATAGCACGGGACATGGGGACGTGGAAGGAGATGGAGGCGCCGGTGGATGTTGAGAATGGAGATAGGCTTTAGGGAAGGTTGGAGGAGTCGTACTGCTGCAGGTAGACATTTGGGTGTCCTCAAACTGCTGAGATGATCACTGAGTAAAAAAAACTAATTTCTGGTCTCAATGAACCACAGCAGCCAGTTCAGTGACCTACTGAACTGCACAAGTCAAACAGGCTACGTAGGTGAGGCACCCAGTCCAATAAAAGAAAGTTCCTACATCAGTTTTCTCAAAGTTTAGAAGACGTGTGCATTAACACCGCGAGCCTCATTAGGAGACACCTCTCTCCTACTCTGACGGAAAGGCAGGCAGCGGTCGAATACGGTGATCCCAAACGCATCTTCTGGTGCCTGAAGTCCACTTCTTTGTTAAAATCCAAGTCCTGCATGGAGAGGCGACTTTTGAGACAACACCGCAGCGTAGGCTATCCAACACAGTTGCTCCCCAGATCAGCTTTTGTGGCTCCAGCACGGTCCGAAATGAAGAGTCTGTGCTCTGTTTCAAGAGATCCGAGCGCTATCCTCTCATCAGAAACTACACAGAAAAGAGATATGAAAAGAAAAAATAGATATATTACAACAAGGCATCAAATTAACAACTCAAACAAAAACATATAGCCTACGATTCAGACAGCGTAGGGGGGCTATTTATCTCTTGGTGATAACTCAGACGACATCACTATGCTTAAAAGAAGTCAACTGTTAACCTATTTACTAGGTTGTTTGATGCTTTAATGCGGCCAACTCGTAAGAGAATCTGGTCCGCGTCCATAGAGAGCCAGTTTCTGGGACAGCCCCCTTCAATAGGCTACATTAGTTAACACAGATACTAAACACTGTATACAACTAATTTATACACTATTGCACGTTGCATTACAGACAGATAATAACCTCATATGTAGGCTATTAGTACAGAACTCCAGATGTTCCTAGCCTTACCTCTTTTGGAAGAGGTTTAATCATATTCAATGTTTTCATTGTAATTTAAACTTGTTTATCTATGCTTGGTCACCAAGTAGGCCTACAACCGACATCTGGATCCACGGCTACCCAAACATCTGGACCCTCCCACTCCCGACTGGAGAGCTGGCAAAGAACTGCACGAGTTCACAAATGCCCGCAAAACAAGTTATACAATACTTTGTTTGTCCTCTAAAAACACATCGAGACATATTCTTTCCCTGTAGGCCTATACAAGAAACAAATGAGTATTTAAAGGCAAGCTTAAGATACGGGATACATTACCTCTACTTTCTGTGCAAAGGACGTTAATTTTATCCTGGCAAGTGAATTGCAAAAACTTGTAATTCCGCCAACCACTAAAACGGAGATTTTATGTGAACTACCTCTCCTTTTCTGGAAATTTGGGTAAATAGCCCAGCAGTAGATCTACTGATGCACTTGAAAAAACAAAGCCACCACTGGACATGGAGACCTGTGCGCTCTTTGAAAACTTTCTCGTCTTCTATTTGCTGCCAGATACCTACTTCATGCGCATCTTATTATCCCTCCAGCTGTGACTGTTCCCCCGTCTCCGCTAAAAAAGACGAGAAGCGCTGCCTGGGTGTTGAAGTTCAGTCGACAGAAGATTTTGTCGTTCTCAAATATGAGGTTGACTACAACTACACAAATGCAGCGGATTTTTTTCTCTCACTTGAACGGCGCGCATGCCTGTTTCATGGCACTGTTTCCGTTATGTGGGTAAGACACGCCTAATACTTGGGATATTCGCGACATCTATCGGTCCACAACTCTGTGAGAGCTGATTTGTTTTTCCAGTTGATGCTCCACAGAGTTCTTCACACGTATTCAGTGGATTGTCGACATCAATTTTCTTTGTATCCGTTTTTACCCCACCATTTTGTGTCTCCTGCTTACAAATTATAGAATTAAATGTAGGCTAATATTTATGTCTAACAGAAGTCTTTCAGTAGTAGGCTAACATATAGTTGTGTGTCCACCATTATGCTCATCCTTCAACTACTGCTGGCTTCATTAATCATGAAAGACTAGAGTAAACATGGGATTTATGAGCATGTAAACATTGACAGTTGGTGTGTTAGTTAGTGGCCATTAAAGTAACCCAGGTACTGTAACCACACTGAACTCAAATGAAGAGGACCAGTAACATTGTGATATCCAAAGACAGACTTGTAATAACATAGATTTATTGACACAGCTAAACAAACAGATAGGGTGGGTGAATGAATGTCTCTAATACTGTGGAAATGACGGTTCTATCTTCTGGGCCCAGGCCATCAGTCCACCACAGATGTCCTTCACGCTAACACAGTCCACCTCCTGCCCAGATAACTTCTCCAGGATCTCAACGGCTTTCTGGGAGTCATTGCCCTGTTTGCAAACCACATACACTGGAAAAAAGTAACAGGGGGAAAAAAAGGGAAATTTGTTAATAAAAACAACAACATTCTGATACAGGTATGCCTTCACAGGATACATAATACTTTCGTGTTGTTCGTATTTTGTCATGCCCTCCCTTAAAGTAGAAAAAAAGACATTTAGGATTTAAAGATCCACGCCTTCAAGCAGACCCTACCAACTTACAGGGCAATCTTAGTTTGCCAAATTACAATGCCTTTCTCAAAATAGCAAGCGAAAACAACACGTCATGAATAAATGAGCCAGTGACACCCTGAAAGTATACCTTCCACCCATAAAATCTTCATTATTCAAGAGGGGGCCAGCTGTTCACCAAGATATTTCTGTGGTGGAAAAGAATCGCCTAGCAACCCAGTCACCTCCACTGCCACTCCGCCGTCCCAAACCGACCGACCAATAATCCGGCAAAAGTGCGGCTACAAAGGCTTAATTAGCCAGAGGAAACTCCAATTACTCCTCTTTTGTGCTCTGAATACGGAGCTACAATTGTGGCCACTGAGGCGCAGGAGAGTGCAGGTATTGGCACGAGCGTGGCACGGTTGTTGTTGTTGTTGTTGTTGTTGTTGCTGCTGAGTGCACGTGATGCAGCAGCAGCAGCTTTAATATGCATGGCTCCGTGCCGGTGTTTTGCAGGAGGGGGCTCAGCCGTAGACTCTGACCCTACAGAGGGATCCCGACCTGCTGCCTGATATTTATTTAGGGGATGACGGGGAGGCAAACAGGTGATGTCTGGCGCCCTGCTTGCGTCTGAGGGAGCTCGTTCTAAAATTAGTTATAAAAAAAAAAGTGTAATTCACGCTGCATCTTCTGTCGACGAAAGACTCAACTTATCAGACAATCATGTACGATCCTGCTTGTTTTATGCACATAGTCATATCATTCACAAAGACCTCTCACCAAGTGACTCCAAAGAGAGGCAGAACTTAGTATCCATCAGAGTACAGTACTTCAACGCCTGCGTATCTGGAACCTCACAGGATCCTAATCCAC
Source organism: Sardina pilchardus (assembly GCF_963854185.1). Taxonomy (NCBI): domain Eukaryota; kingdom Metazoa; phylum Chordata; class Actinopteri; order Clupeiformes; family Clupeidae; genus Sardina; species Sardina pilchardus. The sequence continues at coordinate 19,817,182 of NC_085013.1, read as the reverse complement.
TGAGATCTTATATTTACATTCGTTTAGCAGATGTTTTTCATCCAAAGCGACGTACATGTATATGTCAATTATATTACGGCATTGTTACATTGTCCCCGGACCAACTCAGGGTGCAGCAATGCCGCCTTGCTTAGGCGGTGGAAACCAGGCATTGAACCTGCAACTTTTCTGACTAGCCCAGCTGCTTAACCACTATGCTACGGCCACCTAGCCTGGGTGTTCCCATGCTGCCTTGCGCGCAATTTGATTCACGCTGCGAAGGCAGCCTGGAAACTACCACCCTAATTTTTGCCTCAAATAGGGGACCAATCACAGAACAGGGGGGAAAGCAAGACGATGATGAGCTATGCACAGACCCATTTGATAAGACATCCGTGGCGCCCAATGAACGGATCTGGGCATTTTTTTTTTTCAAATACGAGAAAATGAACGTTTGGTTTCCAGACCACATCTCATTTAGAAATGGTAGACGGCGCTAGCCAGGCTAACGTCCACCCCTTTTACAATCCTAATGGTGGCGCTAGCCAGGCTAACGTCCACCCCTTTTACACTCCTAATGGTGGCGCTAGCCAGGCTAACGTCCACCCCTTTTACAATCCTAATGGTGGTGCTAGCCAGGCTAACGTCCACCCCTTTTACAATCCTAATGGTCGCTGGGAGCTTCTGACCTGGTACATGAGACTGAGCATCCAACTGCTGCTTGACTTCACTGATCCTCTCCTTGAGCAGATGGAGGTGTTCAGCTTTCCTGTCCTCTATGCTTGCAAGGGGAATATCTTAGAGCTCTATAAGGAAACACACCGGTAATTTCAACGTGGTCGTCCTGCATCATTTGGAAACCAAGAAGGAAACATGAACATGTTCAATTTCAGAGAGAAGCATGAGCAAGTATAGGACTAAGATTGTTAAATAATTGAAAGCAGTTGGCACAAAAGAATGTTTGCAAAGATCAGTGGCAAAATAGCTTTCATTGGTTTTGTGTAAGCTGTATTACTTTAACCCAATAAATCCATAACATTGCATAACCAGACTACGTTCACACATATTTTGCATAGGCTTACAATATTTGTTTAAAGCAACACTAAAGCACTTTTCCTCTGTCGCATGCATGTTATTTGTTTATCAGCAAATAACAATGTCCACAGACAAGGTATGTTGCATGATTTTATGAAAGTATGATGTATTGCGACATCGAAGTCAAATTTGTGGTTTCTTATGTCTCATTTCATCAAACTACATGTACGCTACCCGATCTGGTAAAGTTACATAGTGTGGTTATAGCCGATAGAGGCCTGCAAAGTGAATGCAGAAGTGCCGTTCACCCTGTTACGAGTTGATGAACCACTGAAATGATTTTGGAAACATTGTTTTAAGGTAAAAATTCTTTAGCGTTGCTTTAACGCTCTAAGGACATGACATGGGAGGATACTGAGGGAAGAAGGCAGACGGCATATATCCACTTCCACACGTGGCCGAACATCAAGCAGGATGTGAGGGCTTGAACTGTCCACAATGGATTTATACTCCTATAGGAACAAGAGGGGTGATTATCCAGCTTTATGAAGTCTAATGTCTAATAAAAACATACACACATGGATTCTTGATCCATGGATAGCCACAGTACTCACTTACATATGAATGAATGAATGTATACAAGATCAACAGTTTTCATTTCACTTCAAGTGTACATTCAGTGCTCCAGTTAATGCTGTAGCCGTGGAGATCGTACCTGTACAGAGATCCTCTGTTCCTTGGACAGAAGATTCAGTCTTCTACACTGCAAAAGTCCAGAGCAGAGCAGGAGAAAGAGGCAGTTTTAAAAACGAAATCAGACAGGTTGTGTATTATAAAACCGCCACGCAATGCATCATTTCAACACCCAGTTAAATTAGGCTCTAGATGCCACGGCCTGATAGAGAGCCAGCCGAGACGAGAGCTCAGGCAGGATCAGTTCACACCCAAAGCCTATTTCAGTCATCTGACAACAAAGGAGGACTTGTTAAGTACAAGAATGTAGACATTGCCTTTTTTATTATTATTAATGCTGAGGCAATACAACCTGCCGAACAAGTCACTGACCATTTATTTTACCTAAATCAATTAGCATACCTCAAGTCAAGTCAATTTCCATTTCAATTCAATTCAATTTCAATTTAATTTCACTTCAATTTCCAAAACATTACACATGTCTCATGGCGCTTTACAAAGTGAACTGTATGTTAGAATTGTGGAAAACCTAATCTTCGTTAGACTTTCAGTTCCAACTCCAGAAAATCAGAGACTGAGGTCAAACTTGGTGCCGTGAGAAACACTGTTATTTCTCTGTAACATCTGCAACACTTACCCACCACATGTGTATGGTGTTCAATTCATGTAAAACAAGTAGCAAGCAGGGATGCCTGTTTCCATCTCTCCTACTTAACATTAATGATAATTATCAGAATAAAAGCTAGTTTAGTATAAGCTCTCAAACATCAAATCATTCGGGCTAAAAAATACTTTTAAATAAGTATATACATCATATACATAACTATACTTATATCAAACCTCAAATGACATGACAGGAACACAAATCTGTTAGTAGAATCTAATGAGGGTTTACAGTGCCCTCTAGTGGACATTGATTAATCTGCACTACCCACTTTATAAACAGCAGGTATTTTTTAATCACCTAAATCTAAGTGTTCCTCTGTGTGTTCTTTCATGGACTTAAATAACTTCAACTTGACAGAGGAAAACTATTCCCTCCAATATCACCTGCACTGTCAAAAAAAAAAAGAATTAAAAAATACTCTGGCAATATGGTGGCAATGTACGCATTTAGCCACAGAGGCCTTGTCTCTAACCTTGTCAGTCGCCGCAGAGCCACAGAATGCTTCATAGTTCTGCAGCTGTGTGACTGTTGGGTTCTCCCCACACACAGCACAACCCGCCTGTTTGGGCCGCAGACGGATGGACCGGAACCGAGAACATTCACCGTCAAACATCAACAACTGCTGCCCACAAGAAGCTAATGGCTGCTGAGGAAAACTCTCAGTAAAATCTCATTGTGTGTGTGTGTGTGTCAGGGGTGGAAATTAAAAATTTAAAATGTGAAAATCTATCAGCCAATAGCAGATTTCTGGTCAAATTAACCAGCCACTCAATGTTAAAATATGACTTTGTGTCTGAAATCCACCAGCCACTCTCACATTTTACCAGCATTTGGCTGGTGGCTGGTGCCAATTTCCATCCCTGGTGTGTGTGTGTGTGAGTGTGTGTGTGTGTGTGTGTGTGTGTGTGTGTGTGTGTGTGTGTGTGTGTGTGTCATTCATTCTTTGAAGGATACATCCTTGGCCAGAGGCGATTTTCAGAACTTCTAATGCCTGGAGACAACCCATAATTCCTGGTACTAACACAACAGACAACAGCAGGTGTTTCCAACAGAAGACTTAGAAAATGAGGTGACTTAAGAGATCTGAGGAGATTTAAGATTCATTTCTGCTTTAAACACATCACCGTCAACACTCATCACACAACATCGGACTTAATAAACAGAACAGACACACACAACGGTTTAACCAGGTGTAACAGAAATACCCAAAAAGACTGAGATGGTTCACAGCGTCATACTCACTCACACCGAGTACTCCACCGTCTGAGCAGTTGGTGACTGTCTCTGGAGGTGGGGGTGCAGGGTAAAGGCACCTGTAGCAGGGTCCTCCATTGTAGTTGTACACAGTGAGCTGCAAATACAGGTGAGAATGCCTCATGCCACTGACCAACTATTTACCATCCTATTTGTGTTGTCAGTTGTCAGAGAGAACTCAATTTACAATATGGTTGCTGTTACTGTTCTTTAAGGGTGCAATGCTCTATCACGCACGCACACGCACACGCACACGCACACGCACACGCACACACACACACACACACACACACACACACACACACACACACACACACACACACACACAGAATGGCAAGCTAGAGGACAGAAGAGAATGAATCAGCCAAAAATCGAGGACCTAGCAGTTAACGTTCAATAAAAGTTCTGGACACAACAAAAATAAAAAAAGATGGCTGAAGGTTTCCATGACAGTTCATCAGCTCACCTGCCCCTCCATGCGCAGGGCACTGGCGGACACTAAGGGCTTGCCACTCAGCACACAGGCGTCGTTCACCAGGTACCGCGTGGGCACGTTATCGGAGCAGTCAGCCACAATGTCATACATGTTACACAGCGTCAAGGAGTGAAAGAACACATACAAGGCAAGCAACATACTCTACAGGGGGCCTGCAGGAGTCATAGGATTGCCATAGGCTTGGTCTAACTATCTCATTACTAAATCGTAAACCACTAACTGACCTTTGACGGGTTCTCTCTCTCTCTCTGTCTGTTCAAACCATGGTCCATATAGTGTATACAAACATGAAAATGCACTGCCATCACATACACAATGTATTACTGCCAAACGCATTTGTTGGATGCATTTTGGATTTCAAAAGCTCCCCTCCCCTGGGATTACTTTACAGCCACAAATGCAATATGCAACATGATATCAAACAATTGGTTTAGAGGGGCGGGAGTACTTTGTATATACTTTCAGAACAGTTTTATATTCAGGTCATGGACTCTTCTGCATGTTACTGGTCAGACAGATTAGAAGGATACTGTTGAATGAGCTGCAGGGCATTTTCAGGGGAGAGCTGGAGATGGTACGGAATGCACTGGACTGTGGAGTTCAGCCTGATATGGAGGCAAGCATACGCAAGACAATGCATGCAAAAAAACATTATTTATCAACTGTACTGCCTTCAAGAAACAGAAATCTGTGTGAGAAATTGCTGGAGTGTTCTTTTAAATGGACACTTCACCGATTAGCATTAAGCTTTGTATCTTCAGAAAACCAGTCATGTTTTTGAATGGTCGTGCATCATTCCCTCAGTTTGCCTTGAGATGGGAGAAATACGGATTTCAATGTTGGACTTCCTGCTTTCAATGATGTAAAAATCATCATTTTACATAATTGAAAGCAGGAAGTCCTATTCATAGGTTTCATTGAAATCCGTATTTCTCCCATCTCAAGGCAAACTGAGGTAATGATGCACGATCATTCAAAAACATGACTGGTTTTCTAAAGATACAAAGCTTAATGCTAATCGGTGAAGTGTGTGATCTGTAGCTGAGGTGTTTGAAAGGTCTGAGACACAGCACTGTACCTTCTGATGGCCTGAGCTGCCGACTGTGATTTGGGCTGACCCTGGGTCAGTTCTGAGTGTAGGACCTGACGATGCAGATTACTGAGCTCCACCTCGTCATAGTCCAGCAGGCCAAGACGCCCTGCAGATAGACCGCAGCCAGCACAGAAAAAAAGCTTTGGCATGTGTTTAATATGTAATACGTAATCTACATACATGTAGATTCAATTCATAATATGGTTGCTGTTTTTGTTCTTTAAGTATGCAATGCTTTATTATGGTTAATTCACATATTCACAACAATAAGACGTTGATAGGAATAACTAGTGAGGGGGTTGTATAATTGTACACTATAAAACAAAACTGACCTATGCCAGCTGCCGCTAAGTACTGAGCAAGTGGACAGCCCAGTCCTCCACAACCCACAACCAAAACAGACGTCTTGGACAATCCAAGTTGACCTGAAGAAGAAAGGTTAATTTTGAATTAGTTTTGCGGACAACATGGGCAAATAATTAAAGTATTATGCGCAGTAGTTGTTCTGTGGGCTATGTTATGCACCTTTTACACCAAGTTCTGGTAGAAGAAGCTGTCGACTAAATCGCATGATGTCTTCATTGGTTAATGACGATTTTGGTGTAAGTGGGGCTAAAACCGTTATTTTGTCCTGAAGATCCGTTGGAAAGCAGTTGCTAGCAGAAATCTGACACGGTGGATGAGAGACCAGTCATTAGAACATTTTTGAAGAGACACTTTGTCACAAGGCAGTGACCAATGATCTACATTCTACAATAACAACATTAATCTGCAACATTGTTACAGCATCCCAACACTGTTTACAGTCACTCCGTCAATGGGTGGTACATGAATAGCGATTTTCTACATTGAGATTTACCTTTTCTAACTGAGCAAGTTTATTCTTCAGTATAGCTAATTCTCTGTCCTTTTCCTTCAGTTGCTCCTTCAACTGCAAAACGTCCTCCATGTTTCTCAGGCTAGCCTACTGAAACAAATATTTCAGGAAACAGCAAAAGGAAGAAAACTGAGAGATAAACAACTCAACAATCCGAACAACTCTGCATTTCCTGGTTGTAGGCAACTCCCACGTGGACTACGAACCACGTGTAATGCTAGTCACATGACCAGAGCGAGCAAGCCAGCGAGAGCGAGAGGTTTATTACAGGGTTTTATAAGAGGTTTTTCCATAGCCACATTTTCTGGCGGCATCATATTTCACATAGCCTATCTTACCATTGATCTGAAACGAAAGTGGTTTGCATACATTGATAATGGCTTGGAAATAAGGGCATTACATTATGTAGTGTATGAAACATTTGTGAAAATGCATTTAGTAGCCATTTAGTAGAGTGTACCCAAGAGTCACTGAAACAAGCCTTCACTCACATACACAAAAATCACATTACCACAATTCCCACATTTGTTCTTCTCTCCTCATGTAGCCTAGTGGAATACCGAGAAGAGGGGAAGAGTCGGTGGAGTGGTGACGCGCAGGGGCCGGATGGAGCTGCACTCCTCAAGTCCTCCCTCCCGTATGCCCCTCACATGATCTTTGACTGGAGCCGAGGAGCTCACCAGGAATGAGAGCTGAGACGATATAGGAGCGCATTTACAGCCATGCATACGCTCGCAGTGATCTGCGTGTTTTTGGCAACAGTCGTGCACATCAGTGCCCAGGAAGGCTTAATTCCGTGGACTCAACAGAGGGTAAGCAATTCCAGTTTATCTTTATCAGGCTATTTGATCACACTGTAAGCATCCGCTATGTTGTTGCGAAATATGGCTACACTGTGGTTCTTTAGCTGAGCTTCTTGGTATTTTGGTCATTTGTTTAAGATTAGTCTGATTGTATCTATTGCTGTGAGACTGATGTATTTATGTAAGTTGAGAGATCTGCCAGTTTGTATGCTTCAAGCAGGATATTATGTTTCATATTGTATTAAAGGTTAGTTAATAATTTCTCTGAAAACTTAATTGAAACACATTTGAAAAGCATGGAGCCTAATTGTGTAAATCATTTAATGTAGCCAGTAAGATATAAGCAGCCCAGACTATGTCATGAATAGATGCATTACTTGTTGAACAGTTTACAGGTCAGTATCCTTAAGAACAATGACTGATATCTTAAACTGCTCGGTAGGATCAGGATTCATTGGCCACAGACCCCTACATGTTATTCAGTCTCCCTAGACCCTTGTCTTGTTGCCATGGTAGCACACCTTCATCATTATTGAGCCACCATTTGGAGATCTTTATATTTATAGGTCTGAGCAGGGTCTGTTTAACTCGATCAGTTCCATCAAAACATCTCGGAATCTGGAATGTGTACTTAGGCTATATTATTGCTGTTCCTATAATTATTGCTCTTCCTATTGATAGGGGTTGTTATGATATATGCTCACAAGAGTGACATTTTGTGGTTTGATTTAAAAAATATAGCAAGAGACAACATATTGCCCATCTTTTAAACATCTACAGTATGGCTTCAGAGAATCTCAAATGGATCCATGTTTGGTTTTACAAACCCTGCCGTTCTATTCGTGTTAAGCTGTGAGATCATGTAATTCCCACTGACAGCTGAGTGAGAAATAAGGCAGGCATCTTCTATCGGTGGTGCCTGACCTTTTCCGTCTGAAATCCCTCCAGACCTGGAGAACGTGCTCCACAATACCAATCGCCATCAGATCCTCTCTCCCCTAGTCCCACATTAATAATTGGCAACTCAGCGATTGATTGAAGACCAGATGGGAAGCCACTGTGCTACAAGTTGTGCAAATGGTTTGCTGGGGATTCATTTGTGAAGTATTGACCCGGTTTACTGTCTCCCAAACAGTAAACAAACATCAGCTCTCAGAAAAAAATCAATGCGGAAGACGGTTTGAACTTTGAGACCAAACAAAAAGAATCTGTTCAATTCGCCATACTTATAATGTTTGCATAGCACAGCGCCTCTTTCCATTCAATTTTTATAGGGATCACATAGCCAATCAATACGCAACAGTTCTGCATTAAGAATTGATTTTGCATATTGATTGCATGTGTTGAAATACTGTCTACAAAACAGTGAAATACACTGTTTAAGTACAAAATTATATATTAAATGTAGACATATGGTCTTGATGTAAATATCATGGCCATTATTTAAATAGATTGTGGAATGTTAGTGGTGTGCAGTGTGTGGTGAAAGGCACAGCCAAGTGTACCTGGCAGCCAAGGTCTTAACCACTGGCAAACATCGTTGGCAGGAACGCGTTGTTTTTTATGAGGCTTGTGCAAGTCTTGTTTGGAATAAAAGCTGTGCGTGTGTACGCTGAATGCTATGCAGAGAATTTTGATAGAGCGCAATCATGTACCATTCAACCTTTCACAGTGATACACAGCACACGATAGTGTGTTTGAGATTGTCAGAGTGGCCCACTTGCTAAGCCAAAAACTAAAGACAACACTGTGCGGTCACACAATTAGTATGAAGCAAAATTACTTTGGACAAAATGCCATTTTGGACAGACATGAATAGCCTAATTTAATGGCAACACTGAGCTCATATGTGGAGTATTGTGTGTAATTGCATCCAGACCGGTTCATACAGTGAGTATACATAGGCTACAGCTCTAAACTCAGAAATCAAAAGCTGTGGGACTCCATCCGAGATCATGATACAAGAGCTAATAAGTTATAAGGTTTTAGGTATATCATGACACAGTTAAAAGATGAGGTTGGAATATAATAAGGGACCAGAATATGTGTCATTTTAGCAGAAAAAGCTAAAGCATGTCTTGTATGTGTATATAATGGAGGCTGTGGCTCTAGATGTTATTTGTAATTGTTGGAAAATATTTAATGGAAAATATTTTCCAAGCATTTTTATGTTTCTTGGATCTTTGGAATTCATCAGTGTTGGCCTCGGTGTCGTGATTCAACTCTGCTATGCTTTCATATTTGCCTCTCATCTTAAAAGAATGACTATTTAGACAGTAACAATGAATTATTATCAGTCACACTGAAGTTGTCATTTTGACAAACTGTCCCTCTCATAGACAGATCAATGTTTTGCATTTAATCAGGTAAATTTGGATTTAATCAGATGGAATGTTCCTTCAGTGGAAAGAGTGGTGCATTATTAAAATGTGTCACTTTGGATAAAAGTGTCTGTGAAAATATCGGTAGTCAGTTAATAGCTAGAGTACATGCAGTTACACAGTCCAGCATTGTTTGTGAGGGCATTATTGAAGCAGTAGATCGGAAGTACGCAATGTATCATCTTTAGGAAAGAGAAACCTACATTTGCTTTAGAAATAAAAGCATTCATATATAGGTGTCTGTAGTTTGTAAAGTGCTTGATTGAACTTGAAATATACCTAGATGTAGGTCTCAATTGCAGTTCACTGCAGTTAGTGTTCTGATCCTGCAGAAAGAGAGTGGACTAGAAATGTAATGGTTAATTCATTATGTGAATCATCTCATCAGAAGGGCAGACAAGCCATTTTCTTTTAACTAGGCTCTCCTCCTGAAGTTGGACAATTTGTTTCTTGACATGTCATTTTATTTTGTTTTAGTGGTAGAGTATAATATAATTTTTAGTGTTAAACGTCTTAAATGCTTGTTGGCCTATGATCAAGTTCAAGTTCAAGTAGTTTTATTGTAGTATTACTATGTGCTCATAAAATGAATTATAAGGAATGAAGTTATTGTGCTCAAGAGCCAGCTCACTCAACTTTAAAGAATAAATTGTAAGTAGTAATTAACTACTGTGTGTGTGTGTGTGTGTGTGTGTGTGTGTGTGTGTGTGTGTGTGTGTGTGTGTGTGTGTGTGTGTGTGTGTGTGTGTGTGTGTGTGTGTGTGTGTGTGTGTGTGTGTGTGTGTGTGTGTGAAAGGGTATGGTGTGTGTGTGTGTGGGGAGGGGTGGAGGTTGAGGGGGTGTGTGGGAGGGGGATGATGAAATGGTGTGTATAACGCGCATTGTTTTTAACACACCACGGTGTCAAGATGGACAATATGTGGCTTTTCCAACACATTTGTTTTGTTGAGTGTGATTTTTTTTTTTCTCAATTCATGATACTGGTGGAACAGCAGTAACATCTCTGACTGAAAATCCGCTGACCTGGGTTCAACTGCCAGTAATGGCATGTGGTGGGGGAGGTTTTGGTGTGTGTGTGTGTGTGTGTGTGTGTGTGTGTGTGTGTGGGTAGGGGTGATGTAGAAATATTTCATCATTTGCTTTAGTCATCGTGACCCCATGACACGATACCACGCCCCAAAACCTTAAACATCAGCCTTTCCAGTATCAGTGCATTGTGCAACGCTGAATGAGTTTGTATAATCTATTAACTTTAAATCACAGCCTTGTTGTAGGTTTATATCATCTGTGTGTGTGTGTGTGTGTGTGTGTGTGTGTGTGTGTGTGTGTGTGTGTGTGTGTGTGTGTGTGTGTGTGTGTGTGTGTGTGTGTGTGTGTGTGTGTGTGTGTGTGTGTGTGTGTGTGTGTGTGTGCGACTGTGCGCACAGTATATACTGTATAGTAAGTCGGTGTGGAATGTATACTGTACATTTTCTGTTGTGTAGATTCTTCGACTAACACAGTTACAGTATGTGCCTTGCCTATGTTGATTGTTGATTTTTGATCCTTGAATTTCCCCTTGGGGATCAATAAAGTATCTATCTATCTATCTATCTATCTATCTATTGTCTCGTCCATGCTGATGTGTTGCCCATTGCGTGTCTCAGTTGTTCCACAAGCCCAGTACCCTGACCGCTGACAGCCTGAAGGATGTGCTGGCCCACACGGACCTGACGCGCATGTGGCAGACGGACCTGAGGCCGCTGCTGGTCACGCGCTACCCTGGCTCCGCTGGAAGCCTGGCCGTGCAGAAGGTGAGACCTGTGGGCAGGTGAACTAACAACTAACTAGCATCCTGCTTATAAAAACCAGTGGGATTGAATGCTCAATAAGTGAACCACAGTTTAAGGACAACTACCATAATTTCCCAACTATTAGCTGCGGCTTATACATTGATGTTGCAAAATTTCTTCAGCTCCGAGGTTAATACACGGGGGCAGTTAATATGGTATTGTGTTAATATGGTTGGGTGTTGCACTAATCACAGTTGTGCACCACTGTTTGCAAAAGTCTATTTTTTTTTAAGTCTGAAGAGGGTATTTCTCGTAAGGTCTCTGAGCATGTGTGTTTCATCCCTCTTCCATTCCTTTCATCCAGCACATCAAATCCACCCTGAGTGGCCTGACGGCAGGTTGGGATGTGAGCGAGGACTCCTTCCGTGCCCAGACGCCTTACGGCCAGATGCCCTTCACCAACATCATCGCCACTCTCAACCCCTCCGCGAAGCGTCGCCTGGTGTTGGCGTGCCACTTCGACTCCAAGTACTACGCCCCCCAGTGGCACGGCAGGGAGTTCCAGGGCGCCACTGACTCCGCTGTGCCCTGTGCCATGATGCTCGAGCTGGCGCGTGCCCTGGACCAGGAGCTCAAGACGCTGAAGGTGAGGGGGGGGGGGGGGGGGGGGGCAAAAGGGTTCTTGGGGTGCTATAGAACCATGCAGGCGTTAAAGAACCCTTAAACATACCTACTTACTGGGGGGGGCGCTGTGGCGCAGCAGGCTACAGCACTCGTCGTACCACATACGGGTCCATCTCTCTCTCCCACTTGTTTCCTGTCTACCTCCTCACTGTCCTATAATAATAAAGGCAAAAAGGCTAAAATATATATATATTTAAAACATACCTACTTACTACTTGTTACTTTTAATGGAATGTGCTCATCACTGGTAGTAAGGGCTGTTCACATCAGGATAGCTCTTTGAACTATAACCATAACCATAACCATAACCATAAGTACATCGATAAAAGCATTCACACTGTCCAGCGATATGTAAAGTCTCTCCTGGTGCTGATGAATGTGATGGCTAAAATTTGATGGATTCAGATTGGCTGTGAGCTTTTTATCCTTCTCAAAATCGCTCTGAATGTGATCCCCAACTACATCGTTCTTCATGTCATTATAGTTATAACTAGTTTATGTTTCATTAATACAGTATAGTTGTATAGCTATTATTATAGCCCTTTACACACAATGGGAATGAGGACTAAGAGATGGATAGGAGATGTTTAATATGCAAGGCTTTTGTGTTTAAGGGTGAGTAAGGATGGCTCAAAATCGCTGTTGTCATTTCAGCTGGCAATTAATTCTTAACAGTCGAAAGCTTGCCAATAGTTTATGTCTGCTTACCATGCATAATTAGGTATGTCACATCTGTTTTGCTTACCTTGCGCTGATGGCTCATTTGTTTTCTTTCATTAATGTGTCATTTGTTAATGTCATCACAATGCAAAATGTGATTGTTAGGAAGGTCTGCTCAATTACACACAGTAGGTTTGTTTATGGCATTAGATGACATTGAACCATTCCTAAGCTATAGCCATGAACCTACACTACCTGTCAAAAGTTTGGGGTCACTTAGAAATTAACATTCCACTCCATTGTAGACAGAATGCCAGCTGAGATCAGTTGCCTTGATTTTTTAATCAGTTTTCAGATTACATTATGTGCTCACATAATTGAACATAAAAAGGGTACTCCGATGTCACTCATTCCAAAGGCAAAAGAAAGATAATGGTCTTGGGTTATAAATAATTATAACCCTGTTACTCAGAGCAGCCTCTGTGTAGTTGTACTGTTTACCTCGACTGTGTTGTTAAAGGTATACTATGCAACGTTTTTCAGTTAATCAATTCGTTTCATACTGTTATATATGATTAAATGAGTCAATACCGGTCAAACGATGTTTTTTTCGGCCGGCCTAGTGGTCTATAGCCGTAGAACCACGCTTGCAACTTCAGGAATCCTCGGGCACGCACCCATGGACCAGGAAGTGTCATGTGAAGTCTCGATCATGCTCATGAAAAGGCAGACTGACCGATAAAATATACACGCTAAAGCTCGGGGGAAGCTCTGGGGAAGCTCTACAGAGAAATATGCAAGCATAAAACGAGAGAAAACGAAAAGCGAAAGCGAAACCGGCGTTGCAATCGCCAATCCTGCATAGTTTACCTTTAAAATACAGCCCTCTACTGGCACTCTCTGACCCCGGAGGCAGGAGTGTGACTGTCACTGCGGCTCCCCCGAGGTCAGCCTGAAGAGCAGGGGCCAGACAGTCCTGTCAGTAGCGTCCGCTCCCTGGGGTCAGCAAAGCAGAGATGTAGACTGGAGAATTTCAACTGGAATGTTGTTGTTTGCTGGTTTTTCAGTCATGTGATGTGAGGCAATGAGAGGAGCCAGGCATGAGGTTGTGTTATGAAACAGTAACGTATGTCAACCAGTAGATGGCAGAGTTGCTCTGAATTTAACAGCTGTTTTGATCACTGCCTGAAAACAGAAGAGTGAATGTAGCCATGAATCAGGCGTAAGGGCTGTGCTACAGCTGTGTGTGCTTTGCTGGAATCTTGAATCCATCAAATTAATTATCCTGAAATTGTGTGTCAAAGTGTAGCCAATCGGTGTATGTGTGTGTGTGTACATTTAAGTCATATTGAGTTGTAATGCATGTATGGGTTGATGAAATATTATTTAGTATATTTATTCATTCTAACTTCTACTGATTCTGCACCACCACCCCCCCTCCCACCCCCTCCCTCCCACTCTCTCTCTCTCTCTCTCTCTCTCTCTCTCTCTCTCTCTCTCTCTCTCACTCTCTCACCTGTCCGTCATCCTTCTTCCTGGTTTCTCGCAGGACTCTAATCCAGACCTGACCCTGCAGCTGCTCTTCCTTGACGGTGAGGAGGCTCTGTTCCAGTGGAGCGACACAGACTCCCTGTATGGCGCGCGGCACCTGGCGCAGAAGATGGAGGAGACCGCCCACCCTCCAGGGGCCAGCGCCTCCAACCAGCTGCACGCCATCGTACGTCTCATTTCTCATCAGTGCTCTGACATACACATACATGGCTGTGTGTGTGTGTATGTGTATGTGTATGTGTATGTGTATGTGTATGTGTATGTGTATGTGTATGTGTATGTGTATGTGTATGTGTGTGTATGTGTATGTGTGTGTGTGTGTGTGTGTGTGTGTGTGTGTGTGTGTGTGTGTGTGTGTGTGTGTGTGTGTGTGTGTGTGCGTGCGCATGCATGTAGGGGTATGTGAATGTGTGTGTGTGTGTGTGGCACATTAGCATCCTTCTTTGGTGCTATCTCTCTGATGCCACTTTTTTGCTCCTGTTTTTCTTCTGGTGGTCCAGTTTTCATCTGCTGGTGTCTCATCTTAATATGACAGGATTCCTCACAATTTACTTTATATAATGAAACACTATAATGTTGTGAGTGACATTAAAAATTAATATATATACAAAACATTAATATAAATATTAATCACATTTATTTGTTGTGTTGTGTGTGTGTGTGTGTGTGTGACTGTACTTTCTTCAAACACCCCAGGCACGCACCACATGATTCCCCTTGTTTTTTGAGGTCAAGGCCACCCAAAGGCCTCACATGACGTTAGCGTTCACTTCAAAGTCCAAGGGGGAAGAGGAGAGGCTCTGCAGGCTTATCTCCCAGCTCCCTGGAAGGCTTCCCCGGCCACATCTGAAGCCACGTCAAACCCCCTTTTCCTCCCTCCAGTGTCGACTGTCAGTCTCAGTCTCAGTGTGTTGTCTCTTCCTGTCTCCCAGGATCTGTTTGTGCTGCTGGATCTGATCGGAGGCCCGTCTCCGCGCTTTGGAAACCAGTTCGCCAACACGGCCAGATGGCTCAACAGGCTGCAGAACATCGGTGAGCGCTCTCTCCTCGCCTGCTGCCGCTTCCCCCTTTTGTCCTTGTTCCTCTGCCTGCTTTGTGTGTCAGTGTTCTCTCTGGGGCTGTCAATCACCCATCGTGGCTGTCACTGTTCTTGTAACTCAATACAAAGCTACAACCACCCTGGCGGAGAGTTCAGTGAGCAAGACACGGCATGCTTTGATCATTTGCCTGTAGTGATTAATTTTGGGGACCATCTGCCAAATGTAACTCTCATCACATCATTATCTCTTACCCTGAGAATTAAAGGCATGATCGGGAGCAGTATCTTCACCTCCGCCAAGGAGGTTATGTTTTCATCGGGGTTTGTTTGTTTGTTTGTCTGTCTTGTCTATCTGTCTGTCTGTCTGTCTGTCTGTCTGTCTGTCTGTCTGTCTGTCT